>NW_025745283.1:780843-804318 GCF_021184085.1 Oncorhynchus gorbuscha | reverse complement strand
CCTGTTGTCTTCGGCACATGTGACTAATGCAATTTGATTTGATTTTAAAAGGCTAGCAAGCTTGTTATGTTTTTACCCAGGCTAAAGCCAGCTAGTCGGGCTGCCGGCTAGCTACTACGAGCAAGGGAAGGCGAATCATTCATAAGCAAATGCCAGTCTTTTGCGAAAGGGTTATAAACCACAATTTGCAAAGATCAAGACCCCTCTACTTTCACTGCACATGTGTCTTGCTGTACAAGACTGTGTGTGTTGAATGTCAGATCATCAGTTGAGATGTTTCACAGCAACCCACAGTATGTTATGCATGGTTCATCTCTCTGACATCCTGCTAGCTCAGGCCCTATAATTCACTTCTGGGTCAAAGGTCAGGGTCGTGCCGAGTGTGTCGGGGTGTGGGAGGAAGGCAATGTTTAGACTGAATGTCTCTCTCCACCCTTTTCGATCTTTCTCATTATCTCTCTCGCTCTACCTCTCTCTCTCTCTCTCTCTCTCTCTCTCTCTCTGAACATTGTGAAATATGGTTTGCAACATACAGACTGTGGGAATACTTTAGTACAGTGATGACAGAACACTGCAATCTATGAATGTCCATTATAGTACAGACACCCCAGCTGTTTCTCTTCTCTGTGTTCTGTGTGTTGACTCACGTGACATGGATGTTGCATTTCGTCAAAGAGCGTGTGTGTGTGTGTGTGTGTGTTTGTGTGTTGTAAACGTGTTTGAAAAGTCAATTCCCAAGCAGTGACCCCAGAGTTCCCACGGTGACTCACCAACAGCCTTCACACACACACACACTCCAATCCATCCCTAAATATGTTCCTCTTTTCCTCATCACATCTGGTCAGGAAGACGTTGTGGAATTCCAGAGGGTTTTCCCAACAGTATTCTTACCCTGGGAACGCCATGGAAACGCCATGTTAATTTTGTCTGCTTCCAAAAGGGCACCCTATTCCCGATGTAGTGCACTTCTTTTGACCAGAGCCCATAGGGCCCATCACTACACAGGAAACAGGGTGTCTTTGGGGACGTGCACTCTAAATGTTAGGTGTTTATAGGTTACTGACTGTGGTATATTCCTGGTTCATTAAGACCCAACATTATGGGGAGACAAAGCCCTGAACACTAATCATGAGAAAGGCCAAGGAGTGGGTTCCACCGGGCTTTACCATTCAGCTTCCTCTAAAACAGACACATTTCCTCCACTTCAATCAGTTCATTAGAGGCAAAACACACTTGGCTTGATTGAGTTGAAAGACAAATGCTGTTGAGTTGTACTGTAGTTACTCAAATAAATTATTCCATCACACACACACACACACACACACACACACACACACACTGAGGAAATGACAGCAGTAACAGCCGGTGTGGGAGCTGTAACCTGAGTTACGAGGAGAAATATTCACTACTCTCCATTCATAAATAACACTGTGCGTTATGTTTTACAACCCTCTACTGAATACCTCATCCACTCCTTCAGATTACAGAACTCTACATTACTAACAGCCCAGCTCCATTAGAGGGAGTTACTGACCCTTCAGAACTCTACATTACTAACAGCCCAGCTCCATTAGAGGGAGTTACTGACCCTTCAGAACTCTACATTACTAACAGCCCAGCTCCATTAGAGGGAGTTACTGACCCTTCAGATTACAAAACTCTACATTACTAACAGCCCAGCTCCATTAGAGGGAGTTACTGACCCTTCAGAACTCTACATTACTAACAGCCCAGCTCCATTAGAGGGAGTTTACTGACCCTTCAGAACTCTACATTACTAACAGCCCAGCTCCATTAGAGGGAGTTTACTAACCCTTCAGATTACACATTACTAACAGCCCAGCTCCATTAGAGGGAGTTTACTGACCCTTCAGATTACACATCTCTACATTACTAACAGCCCAGCTCCATTAGAGGGAGTTACTGACCCTTCAGATTACAGAACTCTACATTACTAACAGCCCAGCTCCATTAGAGGGAGTTACTGACCCTTCAGATTACACATCTCTACATTACTAACAGCCCAGCTCCATTAGAGGGAGTTACTGACCCTTCAGATTACAGAACTCTACATTACTAACAGCCCAGCTCCATTAGAGGGAGTTACTGACCCTTCAGATTACACATCTCTACATTACTAACAGCCCAGCTCCATTAGAGAGAGTTACTGACCCTTCAGATTACAGAACTCTACATTACTAACAGCCCAGCTCCATTCTAGAGAAGAGTGATAACCCCCAACACCCACCACGCAGCCCATCCAACCCCAGAGAAGGTAGTATCCCCCTCCCCCTCCCCCACCACACAGCCCATCCAACCCCAGAGAAGGTAGTATCCCCCTCCCCTCCCCCACCATGCAGCCCATCCAACCCCAGAGAAGGTGGTATCCCCCTCCCCTCCCCCACCACGCAGCCCATCCAACCCCAGAGAAGGTGGTATCCCCCCCCCACCATGCAGCCCATCCAACCCCAGAGAAGGTGGTATCCCCCTCCCCCACCATGCAGCCCATCCAACCCCAGAGAAGGTGGTATCCCCTCCCCCACCATGCAGCCCATCCAACCCCAGAGAAGGTGGTATCCCCCTCCCCTCCCCCACCATGCAGCCCATCCAACCCCAGAGAAGGTGGTATCCCCCTCCCCCACCATGCAGCCCATCCAACCCCAGAGAAGGTGGTATCCCCCTCCCCCACCATGCAGCCCATCCAACCCCAGAGAAGGTAGTATCCCCCTCCCCTCCCCCACCATGCAGCCCATCCAACCCCAGAGAAGGTGGTATCCCCCTCCCCTCCCCCACCATGCAGCCCATCCAACCCCAGAGAAGGTAGTATCCCCCTCCCCTCCCCCACCATGCAGCCCATCCAACCCCAGAGAAGGTAGTATCCCCCTCCCCCTCCCCCACCACGCAGCCCATCCAACCCCAGAGAAGGTAGTATCCCCCCCCCTCCCCCACCACGCAGCCCATCCAACCCCAGAGAAGGTGGTATCCCCCTCCCCCACCACGCAGCCCATCCAACCCCAGAGAAGGTAGTATCCCCCTCCCCTCCCCCACCATGCAGCCCATCCAACCCCAGAGAAGGTAGTATCCCCCTCCCCCACCACGCAGCCCATCCAACCCCAGAGAAGGTGGTATCCCCCCCCCCTCCCCCACCATGCAGCCCATCCAACCCCAGAGAAGGTGGTATCCCCCTCCCCCACCATGCAGCCCATCCAACCCCAGAGAAGGTGGTATCCCCTCCCCCACCATACAGCCCATCCAACCCCAGAGAAGGTGGTATCCCCCTCCCCCACCACACAGCCCATCCAACCCCAGAGAAGGTAGTATCCCCTCCCCCACCACGCAGCCCATCCAACCCCAGAGAAGGTAGTATCCCCCTCCCCCACCACGCAGCCCATCCAACCCCAGAGAAGGTAGTATCCCCCCAGAGAAGGTAGTATCCCCCTCCCCTCCCCCACCATGCAGCCCATCCAACCCCAGAGAAGGTAGTATCCCCCTCCCCCACCACGCAGCCCATCCAACCCCAGAGAAGGTGGTATCCCCCTCCCCCTCCCCCACCATGCAGCCCATCCAACCCCAGAGAAGGTGGTATCCCTCTCCCCTTCCCCCACCATGCAGCCCATCCAACCCCAGAGAAGGTGGTATCCCCCTCCCCTCCCCCACCACGCAGCCCATCCAACCCCAGAGAAGGTGGTATCCCCCTCCCCCTCCCCCACCATGCAGCCCATCCAACCCCAGAGAAGGTGGTATCCCCCTCCCCCACCATGCAGCCCATCCAACCCCAGAGAAGGTGACTGAAGCTGGGCATTCAGTCTGGACAGTCAGTCTGGAGCCAATAAAAACTACTGACCTAGATAGAGTGATGAAAGGATGACCCGAGGGCATGGGGGGAGGGGGTCACATATGGCCCAATCCACAAGACCTGGAAACAGCGACCGGCTATGGCAGCTAGGCAGGCTTGTTCTAGATGTTCATTCTACACACATGGTTACTGTGGGCCGCGCCGGACTCCTAGCAGGCTGCTGGGCCGCGCCGGACTCCTAGCAGGCTGCTGGGCCGCGCCGGACTCCTAGCAGGCTGCTGGGCCGCGCCGGACTCCTAGCAGGCTGCTGGGCCGCGCCGGACTCCTAGCAGGCTGCTGGGCCGCGCCGGACTCCTAGCAGGCTGCTGGGCCGCGCCGGACTCCTAGCAGGCTGCTGGGCCGCGCCGGACTCCTAGCAGGCTGCTGGGCCGCGCCAGACTCCTAGCAGGCGGCTGGGCCGCGCCGGACTCCTAGCAGGCGGCTGGGCCGCGCCGGACTCATATACATGTATCTAGAGAGGTTCCTGTCTGAACGTTCTGAGAGCCACTTCCTCCTCAGTAGCCAAGGTAAAAGGCTCTGTAGCCACTGCCACACTTCAGAGCTGTTTATTTCTGACAAGTTTTAGACCTGTGAAGACGTCCAGTGAAAGCAGATAAGTCGTTAGTTTGACACCAACAACACAACACCGCCTTGGATGCACACGATCCCCAACGCTAATCCATAAAAACATCTGAAATTCACTGCTCTGTTTTGTTTGTTTACGGCAGGGAACTGTCACTCTAGCATTGTTACATCACCAACATCTTGAGAATAAAGGCTTTGCCATGGCAGCCGTTCTCAAACCTGGCCAAGCTCTTAATGTAAGTCTCTGGGTCGCGCTACACAGCCAGGTGAACGTCCCATTTAGAAGAGAAACAGCCCAAACACAGAGAGAAACAGCCCATTATCTCTCCATCAGACCAACAGGGTGGGACCATGCAGACAGCAGCACCATAATGACTTGCAATCGGGGACGTCATTTTAAAAGGAGCATGTTGCACTTTCATGGAATCATTGGTAGCCAAATAGATGTTCTATATTTAGAAGTCTGTCTAGGATAAATTGTCATGACGCAGAAAACAGGCCTTTCTGTTGGCTGACTGATGTCCAGAGTATATAGGCCAGAGTCAGACTAACTGTAGACCACGGTGTGGGCTGGTTACTCCTCTGTCTCTCCTCACACCTCCAACCACATAGAGGTGTGTGTTGTGAACCCTGCAGTGTGTCAACCAACCCTGTGGTGTGAACGAACGCCGTCGTGTTAAACCATAATGCTGCCATCACCTCCAACCATCTGCGCTCACCTAACGTGTGTGTGTGTGCGTGTGTGTGTGTGAGGTCATCAGCATTGCTCGTGTCACACCTCCCACGCAGACAACATGGGGAGGCAGCGTGTTCTATGGAATGCTGCCCTCTCCTCTCAGTCAGGATCCAAGAGAGACCGTTAGGAACATGTTTCTACTAGTTTCAAATAGCAGCCTGTTCCCTATATAGTCCACTACTTCTGACCAGCGCCCTATGGGGCCTAGTGCACCCTATGGGCGATCCTGCATGGGTTTAAAAGATAAGCCTGAAAGCTCAACAAAGTGCATTCAACTATGGCTTGTTGATACAAAAGGTGTTGACTGTAAAGGTCAAAAGTCACTAAAACAGGGGAATATGGTGTCATTTGTGACGTAGCCGCCATGTGCTGTGACCTCTGACCTCTGTCCTGTTACTGAGCTGCTGGTTAAACACTGACAAGAATTACAGAGGAACGGGGTCAGGGAGGGACGGGGTCAGGGAGGAGAGAGAGGAAGAGAGGGACGGGGTCAGGGAGAGGAGAGAGGAAGAGAGGGACGGGGTCGGGGTGGGGAGGAAGAGGGACGGGGTCAGGGAGGGGAGAGAGGAAGAGAGGGACGGGGAGGCGAGAGAGGAAGAGAGGGACGGGGAGGGGAGAGAGGAAGAGAGGGACGGGGTCGGGGTGGGGAGGAAGAGAGGGACGGGGTCAGGGAGGGGAGAGAGGAAGAGAGGGACGGGGTCGGGGGGGGGAGGAAGAGAGGGACGGGGTCGGGGTGGGGAGGAAGAGAGGGACGGGGTCGGGGTGGGGAGGAAGAGAGGGACGGGGTCGGGGTGGGGAGGAAGAGAGGGACGGGGTCAGGGTGGGGAGGGGAGGAAGCGATTGGATATTGGAAGTATTTAATAATTTGCAATTATGTCTACTTATAAGGTAAAAGGTTTGTCTCCATATATGGTAAGATAAATATATCCAATGCAACAAAAAAAATCTACATTTAAATGGTAGAAATATTATTTTGCACATATTTCTATTAATTCCCACGGAAAGTTTCCACCCCTGAATATTCCCCAAAATGTGCAACCCTACTAGGGAAGAGCAAATAAACATTTTGTGAGTGTTTTCCTTTTTAATGGTGCAGGGCAGCTCTAACAAACATCTCCAATCTGGTCTCATTGATTGGACTCCATGTCAGCTGACTCCTGACTCCAATGATCTTTTGGAGAAGTCATTAGCCCAGGGGGTCCAGGGGGCCCAGGTGGTCCAGGGGGCCCAGGGGGTCCAGATACTTTTCCAATGTACACTGTGAATGTTTAAATAATCTATTCAGTATAGACAAGAAAAATACATGATTTAGTGTGTTATTAGTTTAAGCACACTGGGTTTGTCTGTTGTGACTTAGATGAAGATCAGATGACCAATTAATGCAGAAATCCTGGTAATTCCAGAGGGTTTATACCTACTGGTTCCTGCCACTGTACACACAGGCATTATATTCAATTAACTCCAACTAACCATCCACTTTTTTCACCACCACCAATACATTTACAACCACCACCACCAGTTTGGCACCAGTACATTTACAACAGAGACCACCTCCAGTTTGGCACCAGTACATTTACAACAGAGACCACCACCAGTTTGGCACCAGTACATTTACAACCACCGCCTCCAGTTTGGCACCAGTACATTTACAACAGAGACCGCCTCCAGTTTGGCACCAGTACATTTACAACAGAGACCGCCTCCAGTTTGGCACCAGTACATTTACAGAGACCACCTCCAGTTTGGCACCAGTACATTTACAGAGACCACCTCCAGTTTGGCACCAGTACATTTACAACAGAGACCGTGATATAGTAGGATAAATAAACGTGTTTAAAGAAAACAAAAAGGATATTTCATGCTGAAAGCCTCATTAAATACCAATGATATTCACTAAGTTGATGGTTTGTATTCAGGATAATGATTTACAGATGTCTTGTGCTATTATCATTGTTATTGTTAACTCTTAACTTTGACTATTTGACATGCTATAAGGCCACACAGAGGGCCGGAGGTAATGACACACATCTGGGATCATCTATTATTATTGTTATTGTTAACTCTTAACTTTGACTATTTGACATGCTATAAGGCCACACAGAGGGCCGGAGGTAATGACACACATCTGGGATCATCTATTATTATTGTTATTGTTAACTCTTAACTTTGACTATTTGACATGCTATAAGGCCACACAGAGGGCCGGAGGTAATGACACACATCTGGGATCATCTATTATTATTGTTATTGTTAACTCTTAACTTTGACTATTTGACATGCTATAAGGCCACACAGAGGGCCGGAGGTAATGACACACATCTGGGATCATCTATTATTATTGTTATTGTTAACTCTTAACTTTGACTATTTGACATGCTATAAGGCCACACAGAGGGCCGGAGGTAATGACACACATCTGGGATCATCTATTATTATTGTTATTGTTAACTCTTAACTTTGACTATTTGACATGCTATAAGGCCACACAGAGGGCCGGAGGTAATGACACACATCTGGGATCATCTATTATTATTGTTATTGTTAACTCTTAACTTTGACTATTTGACATGCTATAAGGCCACACAGAGGGCCGGAGGTAATGACACACATCTGGGATCATCTATTATTATTGTTATTGTTAACTCTTAACTTTGACTATTTGACATGCTATAAGGCCACACAGAGGGCCGGAGGTAATGACACACATCTGGGATCATCTATTATTATTGTTATTGTTAACTCTTAACTTTGACTATTTGACATGCTATAAGGCCACACAGAGGGCCGGAGGTAATGACACACATCTGGGATCATCTATTATTATTGTTAACTCTTAACTTTGACTATTTGACATGCTATAAGGCCACACAGAGGGCCGGAGGTAATGACACACATCTGGGATCATCTATTATTATTGTTATTGTTAACTCTTAACTTTGACTATTTGACATGCTATAAGGCCACACAGAGGGCCGGAGGTAATGACACACATCTGGGATCATCTATTATTATTGTTATTGTTAACTCTTAACTTTGACTATTTGACATGCTATAAGGCCACACAGAGGGCCGGAATGAAGAGGTAATGCACACATCTGGGATCATCTGAAGGACCCAAAAGGGACACTAGATGTCTTGTGAAAAAATGACATAAAATCCTTGAATGTTACCAAAACGCTGGTAGTTTACTGGTAAACGTTGACATTTTCCAGTAACATACCCTCCCTTTTCAAGTGTTGCACAGAGTGATGTAATGGCACTGATCGTGGCATCTAGAAGTCAACAGGCAGAGGCCTTCAGAGGGGCACCTCCCTCCATGGCATCTAGAAGTAAACAGGCAGAGGCCTTCAGAGGGGCACCTCCCTCCATGGCATCTAGAAGTAAACAGGCAGAGGCCTTCAGAGGGGCACCTCCCTCCATGGCATCTAGAAGTAAACAGGCAGAGGCCTTCAGAGGGGGCACCTCCCTCCATGGCATCTAGAAGTAAACAGGCAGAGGCCTTCAGAGGGGCACCTCCCTCCATGGCATCTAGAAGTAAACAGGCAGAGGCCTTAAGGGGGGCACCTCCCACCATGGCATCTAGAAGTAAACAGGCAGAGGCCTTCAGAGGGGGCACCTCCCTCCATGGCATCTAGAAGTAAACAGGCAGAGGCCTTCAGAGGGGGCATCTCCCTCCATGGCATCTAGAAGTAAACAGGCAGAGGCCTTCAGAGGGGGCATCTCCCTCCAAGGCATTTAGAAGACTTACTACACAGCCTAAAGAGAGAGGGCACAGTGAGGGAGATCAGAACAGAGTGGAACTCCGGAACAGTCAAGGAATATTCAAATGCATTCTAATTCTCAGACATCTAAAAATGATACACTTGGAGGTTTTATCAGAAGATAGATATGGGGGATGGTTAAGTTTTCCTCCTTAAAATGACTGCTGTCCTCAGTTCCTAAACCACACGGCTTGGCCTTCCAGTTCACCAGCTGGACCAAAGACTTGACCTCATTGGTTGGACTAATTGGTGAACATCTGAGACACACATCCATGGCTGTTGAACTGTGTTCTGCACTGCACAGCGCTAAAGGAATGTTCATAATTACACTAAAAAGATAACTGACATCAGTTAGCTTTACATGGCAATTACTGGTGACACGCACTGTGGCGTTACAGGGGGTGTGTGTGTGTGTGTGTGAGAGAGTGTGTGTATGTGTATAAAGGTCTGAGCCCACAGGAAGGGCAGGGGGAGTAGGAGTCTCCCATATCAACAGAAATTAACTCGGGGACACACACACATCAATCCATACTCTAAACAAATAAACAGACACTACTCTAAACCAACCAGCAGCAATAGGGTTTTAATTACGTGGTACTGTACTTGTAAACTGCACTGTGAATGTGTGTGCTTCCTGACCTTTCACTGTTACCTTTAGATGCATCAGCATGTTGACGTCTGTTCAGAGAGAGCAGAGGACTGCGTAACGACGAGAGAGAGAGCAGAGGACTGCGTGACGACGAGAGAATGAAGAGGACTGCGTGAATGACGAGAGAAGAGGAGGACTGCGTGAGAGGACTGCGGAGGACTGCGTGACGAGAGAGATGCGTGAGAGGACTGCGTGATGACGAGAGAGAGAATGCGTAGAGGACTGCGTGACGACGAGAGAGATGCGTGAGAGGACGGAGGACTGCGTGACGACGAGAGAGAGTAGAGGACTGCGTGACGACGAGAGAGAGTGCGTAGAGGACGGAGGACTGCGTGACGACGAGAGAGAGTGAGAGAGACTGCGTGACGACGAGAGAGTGAGCGGAGGACTGCGTGATAATGAGAGAGAGAGGACTGCGTGACGAGGAGAGAGGACTGCGTGAGAGGAATGACTGCGTGACGACGAATGATGAGAGAGAATGTAGAGGACTGCGTGACGATGAGAGAATGTAGAGGACTGTATAATGATGAGAATGTAGAGGACTGTATAATGATGAGAATGTAGAGGACTGTGTAATGATGAGTGTGCGTAGAGGAGAGTGTAGAGGACTAATGATGAGGACTGTGTAGAGGACTGTATAATGATGAGAGAGAGTGTAGAGGACTGTATAATGATGAGAGTGTAGAGGACTGCGTAATGATGAGAGAGTAGAGGACTGTATAATGATGAGAGTGTAGAGGACTGTATAATGATGAGAGTGTAGAGGACTGTATAATGATGAGAGTGTAGAGGACTGTATAATGATGAGAGTGTAGAGGACTGTATAATGATGAGAGAGTAGAGGACTGTATAATGATGAGAGTGTAGAGGACTGTATAATGATGAGAGTGTAGAGGACTGTATAATGATGAGAGAGTAGAGGACTGTATAATGATGAGTGTAGAGGACTGTATAATGATGAGAGACTGTAGAGGACTGTATGATGATGAGAGAGTAGAGGACTGTATAATGATGAGAGAGTGAGGACTGTAGAGGACTGTATAATGATGAGAGTGTAGAGGACTGTATAATGATGAGAGTGTAGAGGACTGTATAATGATGAGAGTGTAGAGGACTGTATAATGATGAGAGAGTGTAGAGGACTGTATAAATGAGAGAGTGTAGAGGACTGTATAATGATGAGAGTGTAGAGGACTGTATAATGATGAGAGAGTGTAGAGGACTGTATAATGATGAGAGAGTAGAGGACTGTATAATGATGAGAGAGTAGAGGACTGTATAATGATGAGAGAGTAGAGGACTGTATAATGATGAGAGAGTAGAGGACTGTATAATGATGAGAGAGTAGAGGACTGTATAATGATGAGAGAGTAGAGGACTGTATAATGATGAGAGTGTAGAGGACTGTATAATGATGAGAGAGTAGAGGACTGTATAATGATGAGAGAGTAGAGGACTGTATAATGATGAGAGAGTAGAGGACTGTATAATGATGAGAGAGTAGAGGACTGTATAATGATGAGAGTGTAGAGGACTGTATAATGATGAGAGTGTAGAGGACTGTATAATGATGAGAGTGTAGAGGACTGTATAATGAGTCGGACGTCCTTGGGAACCCAGATAGCAGGGGTTGCTGAATAAACATGCCCTCTGGCTTGTGAACAAACTCTACTATCATGCTGGCACACACACACACACACACACACACAGTTTTATTATCAGGCCTGAAACAAAAGGGTCACAGGAACAAACACAGTATTCACAGTGACATTTGAGACTCACCAAACCCCCTGGAATTTAGATGTTGGGGCAACATAACAGGGGTTACATCAAGTTTCCTGTGCCACAGTGAACGAACCAAAGGTCAACTCCTGTGCACAAATCACAGACCTAGTTACTTAGTTAGTTATAGACCGTTAGAAGGGTGTCAGTTGGGATACAGCCTATAGGGGACAGGATGTCAGTTGGGATACAGACTATAGAGGACAGGGTCAGTTGGGATACAGCCTATAGGGGACAGGATGTCAGACTATAGTTGTCAGTTGGGATACAGATTATAGAGGACAGGGTCAGTTGGGATACAGACTATAGTGGAGAGGGTGTCAGTTGGGATACAGATTATAGAGGACAGGGTCAGTTGGGATACAGACTATAGGGGACAGGGTGTCAGTTGGGATACAGACTATAGGGGACAGGGTGTCAGTTGGGATACAGACTATAGGAGACAGGGTGTCAGTTGGGATACAGACTATAGGGGACAGGGTGTCATACAGACTGGGATAGAGACTGGGATACAGACTAGAGGAGACAGGGTGTCAGTTGGGATAGAGACTAGAGGAGACAGGGTGTCAGTTGGGATACAGACTAGAGTGAGACAGGGTGTCAGTTGGGATACAGACTAGAGGAGGACAGGGTGTCAGTTGGGATACAGACTAGAGGAGACAGGGTGTCAGTTGGGATAGATACAGATTATAGAGGAGACAGGGTGTCAGTTGGGATACAGACTAGAGGAGACAGGGTGTCAGTTGGGATACAGACTTAGTTGGGAGACTAGAGGAGACAGGGTGTCAGTTGGGATACAGACTATAGAGGACAGGGTCAGTTGGGATACAGACTATAGGGACAGGGTGTCAGTTGGGATACAGATTATAGAGGACAGGGTCTCAGTTGGGATACAGACTATAGTGGACAGGGTGTCAGTTGGGATACAGACTATAGTGGACACAGGGTGTCAGTTGGGATACAGATTATAGAGGACAGGGTCAGTTGGGATACAGACTATGGGACACAGATTATAGAGGACAGGGTGTCAGTTGGGATACAGACTATAGTGGACAGGGTGTCAGTTGGGATACAGACTATAGATGACAGGGGATGACAGTTGGGATACAGACTAGAGGAGACAGGGTGTCAGTTGGGATACAGACTAGAGGAGACAGGTGTCAGTTGGATACAGACTAGAGGATACAGACTAGAGGAGACAGGGTGTCAGTTGGGATACAGACTAGAGGAGACAGGGTGTCAGTTGGGATACAGACTAGAGGAGACAGGGTGTCAGTTGGGATACAGACTAGAGGAGACAGGGTGTCAGTTGGGATACAGACTAGAGGAGACAGGGTGTCAGTTGGGATACAGACTAGAGGAGACAGGGTGTCAGTTGGGATACAGACTAGAGGAGACAGGGTGTCAGTTGGGATACAGACTAGAGGAGACAGGGTGTCAGTTGGGATACAGACTAGAGGAGACAGGGTGTCAGTTGGGATACAGACTAGAGGAGACAGGGTGTCAGTTGGGATACAGACTAGAGGAGACAGGGTGTCAGTTGGGATACAGACTAGAGGAGACAGGGTGTCAGTTGGGATACAGACTAGAGGAGACAGGGTGTCAGTTGGGATACAGACTAGAGGAGACAGGGTGTCAGTTGGGATACAGACTAGAGGAGACAGGGTGTCAGTTGGGATACAGACTAGAGGAGACAGGGTGTCAGTTGGGATACAGACTAGAGGAGACAGGGTGTCAGTTGGGATACAGACTAGAGGAGACAGGGTGTCAGTTGGGATACAGACTAGAGGAGACAGGGTGTCAGTTGGGATACAGACTAGAGGAGACAGGGTGTCAGTTGGGATACAGACTAGAGGATACAGACTAGGGAGACAGGGTGTCAGCTGGGATACAGACTAGAGGAGACAGGGTGTCAGCTGGGATACAGACTATAGGGGACAGAGTGTCAGTTGGGATACAGACTATAGAGGACAGGGTGTCAGCTGGGATACAGACTATAGGGGACAGGGTGTCAGCTGGGATACAGACTATAGAGGACAGGGTGTCAGTTGGGATACAGACTATAGGGGACAGGGTGTCAGTTGGGATACAGACTATAGGGGACAGCGTGTCAGTTGGGATACAGACTATAGAGGACAGGGTGTCAGCTGGGATACAGACTATAGGGGACAGGGTGTCAGCTGGGATATAGGGGACAGGGTGTCAGTTGGGATAGACTATAGGGGACAGGGTAGGGGACAGGGTGTCAGGGTGTCTGGGATACAGACTATAGAGGACAGGGTGTCAGCTGGGATACAGACTATAGGGGACAGGGTGTCAGCTGGGATACAGACTATAGAGGACAGGGTGTCAGTTGGGATACAGACTATAGAGGACAGAGTGTCAGTTGGGATACAGACTATAGGGGACAGGGTGTCAGGGTGTCAGCTGGGATACAGACAGGGTGTCAGTTGGGATACAGACTATAGGGGACAGGGTGTCAGTTGGGATACAGACTATAGGGGACAGGGTGTCAGTTGGGATACAGACTATAGAGGACAGGGTGTCAGTTGGGATACAGACTATAGGGGACAGGGTGTCAGTTGGGACACAGACTATAGAGGACAGGGTGTCAGCTGGGATACAGACTATAGAGGACAGGGTGTCAGCTGGGATACAGACTATAGAGGACAGACAGGGTGTCAGGGTGTCAGTTGGGATACAGACTATAGAGGACAGAGTGTCAGCTGGGATACAGACTATAGAGGACAGAGTGTCAGTTGGGATACAGACTATAGAGGACAGGGTGTCAGTTGGGATACAGACTATAGGACAGAGTGTCAGTTGGGATACAGACTAGCTGGGAGACTATAGGACAGGGTGTCAGCTGGGATACAGACTATAGAGGACAGGGTGTCAGCTGGGATACAGACTATAGGGGACAGGGTGTCAGTTGGGATACAGACTATAGAGGACAGGGTGTCAGCTGGGATACAGACTATAGGGGACAGGACAGGGTGTCAGGGTGTCAGCTGGGATACAGACTATAGAGGACAGGGTGTCAGTTGGGATACAGACTATAGGGGACAGTGTCAGCTGGGATACAGACTATAGAGGACAGGGTGTCAGCTGGGATACAGACTATAGGGGACAGGGTGTCAGTTGGGATACAACCTGTCAGAACAGTAAACAGTCAGGATCAGAGGAGGAGAATGATACAGACTATAGGGGACAGGGTGTCAGTTGGGATACAGACTATAGAGGACAGAGTGTCAGTTGGGATACAGACTATAGGGGACAGGGTGTCAGCTGGGATACAGACTATAGAGGACAGGTGTCAGTTGGGATACAGACTATAGGGGACAGGGTGTCAGTTGGGATACAGACTATAGGGGACAGGGTGTCAGCTGGGATACAGACTATAGGGGACAGGGTGTCAGTTGGGATACAGACTATAGAGGACAGAGTGTCAGTTGGGATACAGACTATAGGGGACAGGGTGTCAGCTGGGATACAGACTATAGAGGACAGAGTGTCAGTTGGGATACAGACTATAGGGGACAGGGTGTCAGCTGGGATACAGAGTATAGGGGACAGGGTGTCAGCTGGGATACAGACTATAGGGGACAGAGTGTCAGTTGGGATACAGACTATAGGGGACAGGGTGTCAGCTGGGATACAGACTATAGAGGACAGAGTGTCAGTTGGGATACAGACTATAGGGGACAGGGTGTCAGCTGGGATACAGACTATAGAGGACAGAGTGTCAGTTGGGATACAGACTATAGGGGACAGAGGTGTCAGCTGGGATACAGACTATAGGGGACAGGGTGTCAGCTGGGATACAGACTATAGGGGACAGAGTGTCAGCTGGGATACAACCTGTCAGAACAGTAAACAGTCAGGATCAGAGGAGGAGAATGATACAGACTATAGAGGACAGGGTGTCAGCTGGGATACAGACTATAGAGGACAGGGTGTCAGCTGGGATACAACCTGTCAGAACAGTAAACAGTCAGGATCAGAGGAGGAGAATGATACAGATGGATCCATTACAGCTTCAATGTGTCCCTGAAAGACCAACTTCTAAGTGTTGAACTGGCAACGCAACATCAGTCAACCAAACTACAGGGTACAACCCTTCACCACATACTGAGTATCATTCAGCTAAGTGTCACTGGCCACAGAGACATTCCTAGGAGAAAATAACAGTTTATGTTGGAATTTCCTGGAATGTCAACCCCCCCATACACACATGTACACACACATTCTATGACAGAGTTCAGTTTAAAGCAGGATGCATGGCCTTCCCCCCCTACAAAGACATGGCTTTCCTCCCACAACACAGTACATGGTGAGAGACAGAACACAGCGGTTCACAGCCGTCACACAGGAACACAGACACATGAAAAGATCCATTCATTTAATGACAATTGAAACGTTTGATTTATCCGCCAATATTCTTGAGTCAACAAAACGTTAGAAACCTGAGTGCAACTTAGGGTAGGCAACTACCTCATTTGTCCAATAAGAAACGATTGGTTTGGTTGAATTTTCCATTGCACATTTTTTTTAAATAAAGTTTAGCCCTAATAACCCCCCCATTATGACAGGAGGACCAGAGAATGTGTCCCAAATGTATCCCTATTCTCTCTATCCGCCCCTAGGGGCCCTGGTCAGAAGTAGTGCACCGTAGAGTGACTATGGTGCCATTTGGAACACAGACAGTAGAGGACTCCATTCCAATGAGCTGATCTGAAGCCCAGTGACACAGACCTGGTTGCCATGTCAACAGTCTCTCTGGCGGGGGGGGGTAATGGTTTGGGAGAATGGGATGCACTTTGACCAGTGTACCAGAGCATACACACACGCACGTCGAGAGGCTAAACAGTAGGTGAAATGTCTGCTACGAAGTGTGTGTGTGTGTGTGTGTGTACAGTTTTGGACTTAACAGGGTCAGTTTGTCCATTCTGTCCCCAGCAGTTCCACTTTATCTAATGTCTGCTGGTTAATGATTGAACATTTCTCTGAGAGCCAAACTCACTTCTCCCAATGCTGCAGAGTGAGTTGGCAAACATGCATTTCCTCCCATTCTGTCAAATGCATGTTCTTTAAGAAAGTGCTTTGGTGCAACCGATTAGTAGTTAGGCTATGAAAGGGGACGTTGTTCGTGGACATGGTATGATGGAGGACATCATATCACCGGAGTCACCATCTTCATAGATTCAGACCATCACGCTACCCTGGTCTAGACAACGTGTCCAGGAGCTACAGCCCCACTGTCTCACCATCCTCATAGATTCAGACCATCCCGCTCCCTGGTCTAGACAACGTGTCCAGGAGCTACAGCCCCACTGTCTCACCATCCTCATAGATTCAGACCATCCCACTCCCTGGTCTAGACAACGTAACCAGGAGCTACAGCCCCACTGTCTCACCATCCTCATAGATTCAGACCATCCCGCTCCCTGGTCTAGACAACGTAACCAGGAGCTACAGCCCCACTGTCTCACCGGAGTCATCATCTTCATAGATTCAGACCATCACGCTCCCCTGGTCTAGACAACGTAACCAGGAGCTACAGCCCCACTGTCTCACCGGAGTCATCATCTTCATAGATTCAGACCATCACGCTCCCCTGGTCTAGACAACGTGTCCAGGAGCTACAGCCCCACTGTCTCACCGGAGTCATCATCTTCATAGATTCAGACCATCCCGCTCCCTGGTCTAGACAACGTGTCCAGGAGCTACAGCCCCACTGTCTCACCGGAGTCATCATCATCATAGTTTCAGACCATCCCGCTCCCTGGTCTAGACAACCAGGAGCTCCAGCCCCACTGTCTCACCATCCTCATAGATTCAGACCATCCCGCTCCCTGGTCTAGACAACGTGTCCAGGAGCTACAGCCCCACTGTCTCACCATCCTCATAGATTCAGACCATCCCGCTCCCTGGTCTAGACAACGTGTCCAGGAGCTACAGCCCCACTGTCTCACCATCCTCATAGATTCAGACCATCCCGCTCCCTGGTCTAGACAACCAGGAGCTACAGCCCCACTGTCTCACCATCCTCATAGATTCAGGCCATCACGCTGCCCTGGTCTAGACAACCAGGAGCTACAGCCCCACTGTCTCACCGGAGTCACCATCCTCATAGATTCAGACCATCACGCTACCCTGGTCTAGACAACGTGTCCAGGAGCTACAGCCCCACTGTCTCACCGGAGTCATCATCTTCATAGATTCAGGCCATCCCGCTCCCTGGTCTAGACAACCAGGAGCTCCAGCCCCACTGTCTCACCGGAGTCACCATCTTCATAGATTCAGACCATCCCGCTCCCTGGTCTAGACAACCAGGAGCTCCAGCCCCACTGTCTCACCAGAGTCACCATCCTCATAGAGTCAGACCATCCCGCTCCCTGGTCTAGACAACGTGTCCAGGAGCTACAGCCCCACTGTCTCACCGGAGTCACCATCCTCATAGAGTCAGACCATCCCGCTCCCTGGTCTAGACAACGTGTCCAGGAGCTACAGCCCCACTGTCTCACCATCCTCATAGATTCAGACCATCCCGCTCCCTGGTCTAGACAACCAGGAGCTACAGCCCCACTGTCTCACCATCCTCATAGATTCAGATCATCCCGCTCCCTGGTCTAGACAACCAGGAGCTCCAGCCCCACTGTCTCACCGGAGTCATCATCTTCATAGATTCAGACCATCCCGCTCCCTGGTCTAGACAACGTGTCCAGGAGCTACAGCCCCACTGTCTCACCATCCTCATAGATTCAGACCATCCCGCTCCCTGGTCTAGACAACCAGGAGCTACAGCCCCACTGTCTCACCATCCTCATAGATTCAGGCCATCCCGCTCCCTGGTCTAGACAACCAGGAGCTACAGCCCCACTGTCTCACCATCCTCATAGATTCAGGCCATCCCGCTCCCTGGTCTAGACAACCAGGAGCTACAGCCCCACTGTCTCACCATCCTCATAGATTCAGGCCATCCCGCTCCCTGGTCTAGACAACGTGTCCAGGAGCTACAGCCCCACTGTCTCACCATCCTCATAGATTCAGGCCATCCCACTCCCTGGTCTAGACAACGTAACCAGGAGCTACAGCCCCACTGTCTCACCATCCTCATAGATTCAGGCCATCCCGCTCCCTGGTCTAGACAACGTGTCCAGGAGCTACAGCCCCACTGTCTCACCATCCTCATAGATTCAGACCATCCCGCTCCCTGGTCTAGACAACGTGTCCAGGAGCTACAGCCCCACTGTCTCACCATCCTCATAGATTCAGACCATCCCGCTCCCTGGTCTAGACAACGTGTCCAGGAGCTACAGCCCCACTGTCTCACCATCCTCATAGATTCAGACCATCCCGCTCCCTGGTCTAGACAACGTGTCCAGGAGCTACAGCCCCACTGTCTCACCATCCTCATAGATTCAGACCATCCCGCTCCCTGGTCTAGACAACGTGTCCAGGAGCTACAGCCCCACTGTCTCACCATCCTCATAGATTCAGACCATCACGCTACCCTGGTCTAGACAACGTGTCCAGGAGCTACAGCCCCACTGTCTCACCATCCTCATAGATTCAGACCATCCCGCTCCCTGGTCTAGACAACGTGTCCAGGAGCTACAGCCCCACTGTCTCACCATCCTCATAGATTCAGACCATCCCGCTCCCTGGTCTAGACAACCAGGAGCTACAGCCCCACTGTCTCACCATCCTCATAGATTCAGGCCATCCCGCTCCCTGGTCTAGACAACCAGGAGCTACAGCCCCACTGTCTCACCATCCTCATAGATTCAGGCCATCCCGCTCCCTGGTCTAGACAACGTGTCCAGGAGCTACAGCCCCACTGTCTCACCATCCTCATAGATTCAGACCATCCCGCTCCCTGGTCTAGACAACGTGTCCAGGAGCTACAGCCCCACTGTCTCACCATCCTCATAGATTCAGACCATCCCGCTCCCTGGTCTAGACAACGTGTCCAGGAGCTACAGCCCCACTGTCTCACCATCCTCATAGATTCAGACCATCCCGCTCCCTGGTCTAGACAACGTGTCCAGGAGCTACAGCCCCACTGTCTCACCATCCTCATAGATTCAGACCATCACGCTACCCTGGTCTAGACAACGTGTCCAGGAGCTACAGCCCCACTGTCTCACCATCCTCATAGATTCAGACCATCCCGCTCCCTGGTCTAGACAACGTGTCCAGGAGCTACAGCCCCACTGTCTCACCATCCTCATAGATTCAGACCATCACACTCCCCTGGTCTAGACAACGTGTCCAGGAGCTACAGCCCCACTGTCTCACCATCCTCATAGATTCAGATCATCCCGCTCCCTGGTCTAGACAACCAGGAGCTCCAGCCCCACTGTCTCACCGGAGTCATCATCTTCATAGATTCAGACCATCCCGCTCCCTGGTCTAGACAACGTGTCCAGGAGCTACAGCCCCACTGTCTCACCATCCTCATAGATTCAGACCATCCCGCTCCCTGGTCTAGACAACCAGGAGCTACAGCCCCACTGTCTCACCATCCTCATAGATTCAGGCCATCCCGCTCCCTGGTCTAGACAACCAGGAGCTACAGCCCCACTGTCTCACCATCCTCATAGATTCAGGCCATCCCGCTCCCTGGTCTAGACAACCAGGAGCTACAGCCCCACTGTCTCACCATCCTCATAGATTCAGGCCATCCCGCTCCCTGGTCTAGACAACGTGTCCAGGAGCTACAGCCCCACTGTCTCACCATCCTCATAGATTCAGGCCATCCCACTCCCTGGTCTAGACAACGTAACCAGGAGCTACAGCCCCACTGTCTCACCATCCTCATAGATTCAGGCCATCCCGCTCCCTGGTCTAGACAACGTGTCCAGGAGCTACAGCCCCACTGTCTCACCATCCTCATAGATTCAGACCATCCCGCTCCCTGGTCTAGACAACGTGTCCAGGAGCTACAGCCCCACTGTCTCACCATCCTCATAGATTCAGACCATCCCGCTCCCTGGTCTAGACAACCAGGAGCTACAGCCCCACTGTCTCACCATCCTCATAGATTCAGACCATCCCGCTCCCTGGTCTAGACAACCAGGAGCTCCAGCCCCACTGTCTCACCGGAGTCATCATCTTCATAGATTCAGACCATCCCGCTCCCTGGTCTAGACAACGTGTCCAGGAGCTACAGCCCCACTGTCTCACCATCCTCATAGATTCAGACCATCCCGCTCCCTGGTCTAGACAACCAGGAGCTACAGCCCCACTGTCTCACCATCCTCATAGATTCAGGCCATCCCGCTCCCTGGTCTAGACAACCAGGAGCTACAGCCCCACTGTCTCACCATCCTCATAGATTCAGGCCATCCCGCTCCCTGGTCTAGACAACCAGGAGCTACAGCCCCACTGTCTCACCATCCTCATAGATTCAGGCCATCCCGCTCCCTGGTCTAGACAACGTGTCCAGGAGCTACAGCCCCACTGTCTCACCATCCTCATAGATTCAGACCATCCCGCTACCCTGGTCTAGACAACGTGTCCAGGAGCTACAGCCCCACTGTCTCACCATCCTCATAGATTCAGGCCATCCCGCTCCCTGGTCTAGACAACGTGTCCAGGAGCTACAGCCCCACTGTCTCACCATCCTCATAGATTCAGGCCATCCCGCTCCCCTGGTCTAGACAACGTGTCCAGGAGCTACAGCCCCACTGTCTCACCATCCTCATAGATTCAGACCATCCCGCTCCCTGGTCTAGACAACGTGTCCAGGAGCTACAGCCCCACTGTCTCACCATCCTCATAGATTCAGACCATCCCGCTCCCTGGTCTAGACAACGTGTCCAGGAGCTACAGCCCCACTGTCTCACCATCCTCATAGATTCAGACCATCACGCTACCCTGGTCTAGACAACGTGTCCAGGAGCTA
Organism: Oncorhynchus gorbuscha; assembly: GCF_021184085.1. Classification (NCBI taxonomy): domain Eukaryota; kingdom Metazoa; phylum Chordata; class Actinopteri; order Salmoniformes; family Salmonidae; genus Oncorhynchus; species Oncorhynchus gorbuscha. Next base: position 783,057 of record NW_025745283.1, on the reverse strand, counting down.
CAGCCCCACTGTCTCACCATCCTCATAGATTCAGACCATCCCGCTCCCTGGTCTAGACAACGTGTCCAGGAGCTACAGCCCCACTGTCTCACCATCCTCATAGATTCAGACCATCCCGCTCCCTGGTCTAGACAACCAGGAGCTACAGCCCCACTGTCTCACCATCCTCATAGATTCAGACCATCCCGCTCCCTGGTCTAGACAACCAGGAGCTACAGCCCCACTGTCTCACCATCCTCATAGATTCAGGCCATCCCGCTCCCTGGTCTAGACAACGTGTCCAGGAGCTACAGCCCCACTGTCTCACCATCCTCATAGATTCAGACCATCCCGCTCCCTGGTCTAGACAACGTGTCCAGGAGCTACAGCCCCACTGTCTCACCATCCTCATAGATTCAGACCATCCCGCTCCCTGGTCTAGACAACGTGTCCAGGAGCTACAGCCCCACTGTCTCACCATCCTCATAGATTCAGACCATCCCGCTCCCTGGTCTAGACAACGTGTCCAGGAGCTACAGCCCCACTGTCTCACCATCCTCATAGATTCAGACCATCACGCTACCCTGGTCTAGACAACGTGTCCAGGAGCTACAGCCCCACTGTCTCACCATCCTCATAGATTCAGACCATCCCGCTCCCTGGTCTAGACAACGTGTCCAGGAGCTACAGCCCCACTGTCTCACCATCCTCATAGATTCAGACCATCACACTCCCCTGGTCTAGACAACGTGTCCAGGAGCTACAGCCCCACTGTCTCACCATCCTCATAGATTCAGGCCATCCCGCTCCCTGGTCTAGACAACCAGGAGCTACAGCCCCACTGTCTCACCATCCTCATAGATTCAGGCCATCCCGCTCCCTGGTCTAGACAACCAGGAGCTACAGCCCCACTGTCTCACCATTCTCATAGATTCAGGCCATCCCGCTCCCTGGTCTAGACAACGTGTCCAGGAGCTACAGCCCCACTGTCTCACCATCCTCATAGATTCAGGCCATCCCGCTCCCTGGTCTAGACAACGTAACCAGGAGCTACAGCCCCACTGTCTCACCATCCTCATAGATTCAGGCCATCCCGCTCCCTGGTCTAGACAACGTGTCCAGGAGCTACAGCCCCACTGTCTCACCATCCTCATAGATTCAGACCATCCCGCTCCCTGGTCTAGACAACGTGTCCAGGAGCTACAGCCCCACTGTCTCACCATCCTCATAGATTCAGACCATCCCGCTCCCTGGTCTAGACAACGTGTCCAGGAGCTACAGCCCCACTGTCTCACCATCCTCATAGATTCAGACCATCCCGCTCCCTGGTCTAGACAACGTGTCCAGGAGCTACAGCCCCACTGTCTCACCATCCTCATAGATTCAGACCATCCCGCTACCCTGGTCTAGACAACGTGTCCAGGAGCTACAGCCCCACTGTCTCACCATCCTCATAGATTCAGACCATCCCGCTCCCTGGTCTAGACAACGTGTCCAGGAGCTACAGCCCCACTGTCTCACCATCCTCATAGATTCAGACCATCCCGCTCCCTGGTCTAGACAACGTGTCCAGGAGCTACAGCCCCACTGTCTCACCATCCTCATAGATTCAGACCATCCCGCTCCCTGGTCTAGACAACGTGTCCAGGAGCTACAGCCCCACTGTCTCACCATCCTCATAGATTCAGACCATCCCGCTACCCTGGTCTAGACAACGTGTCCAGGAGCTACAGCCCCACTGTCTCACCATCCTCATAGATTCAGACCATCCCGCTCCCTGGTCTAGACAACGTCTCCAGGAGCTACAGCCCCACTGTCTCACCATCCTCATAGATTCAGACCATCCCGCTCCCCTGGTCTAGACAACGTGTCCAGGAGCTACAGCCCCACTGTCTCACCATCTTCATAGATTCAGACCATCACGCTCCCCTGGTCTAGACAACGTGTCCAGGAGCTACAGCCCCACTGTCTTCAATACAAGCGACGCTTTTCTTTTTACCATAATAATAAAAAGTGACTCGCGCCATATTTCTTGGAATTCCTTTAAGCTACACAACTTCTCAATGAATCAGTCGAATATAAAATTAAGAAATATGAAAATAATTATAAGTCCACTGAAAGCAGAATTCTAACAGAAAACAAAAAAAAACACCGTCTTATTCTATTGAGTTCAAGACGCAAAGCAAATGATCATGAACCCGGACACAGAAAAGGCAACAAAGTAACACGAGCCTA
>NW_025745283.1:753343-778343 GCF_021184085.1 Oncorhynchus gorbuscha | reverse complement strand
CAGGGAGGGGATAGGTAGACCTATAGTCACATGACTTACTGCCCAGGGAGGGGATAGGTAGACCTATAGTCACATGACTTACTGCCCAGGGAGGGGATAGGTAGACCTATAGTCACATGACTTACTGCCCAGGGAGGGGATAGGTAGACCTATAGTCACATGACTTACTGCCCAGGGAGGGGATAGGTAGACCTATAGTCACATGACTTACTGCCCAGGGAGGGGATAGGTAGACCTATAGTCACATGACTTACTGCCCAGGAAGGGGATAGGTAGACCTATAGTCACATGACTTACTGCCCAGGGAGGGGATAGGTAGTCCTATAGTCACATGACTTACTGCCCAGGGAGGGGATAGGTAGACCTATAGTCACATGACTTACTGCCCAGGGAGGGGATAGGTAGACCTATAGTCACATGACTTACTGCCCAAGGAGGGGATAGGTAGTCCTATAGTCACATGACTTACTGCCCAGGGAGGGGATAGGTAGACCTATAGTCACATGACTTACTGCCCAGGGAGGGGATAGGTAGACCTATAGTCACATGACTTACTGCCCAGGGAGGGGAAAGGTAGACCTATAGTCACATGACTTACTGCCGAGGGAGGGGATAGGTAGACCTATAGTCACATGACTTACTGCCCAGGGAGGGGATAGGTAGTCCTATAGTCACATGACTTACTGCCCAGGGAGGGGATAGGTAGACCTATAGTCACATGACTTACTGCCCAGGGAGGGGATAGGTAGACCTATAGTCACACGACTTACTGCCCAGGGAGGGGATAGGTAGACCTATAGTCACATGACTTACTGCCCAGGGAGGGGATAGGTAGACCTATAGTCACATGACTTACTGCCCAGGGAGGAGATAGGTAGTCCTATAGTCACATGACTTACTGCCCAGGGAGGGGATAGGTAGACCTATAGTCACATGACTTACTGCCCAGGGAGGGGATAGGTAGTCCTATAGTCACATGACTTACTGCCCAGGGAGGGGATAGGTAGACCTATAGTCACATGACTTACTGCCCAGGGAGGGGATAGGTAGACCTATAGTCACATGACTTACTGCCCAGGGAGGGGAAAGGTAGACCTATAGTCACATGACTTACTGCCCAGGGAGGGGATAGGTAGACCTATAGTCACATGACTTACTGCCCAGGGAGGGGATAGGTAGACCTATAGTCACATGACTTACTGCCCAGGGAGGGGATAGGTAGTCCTATAGTCACATGACTTACTGCCCAGGAAGGGGATAGGTAGTCCTATAGTCACATGACTTACTGCCCAGGGAGGGGATAGGTAGACCTATAGTCACATGACTTACTGCCCAGGGAGGGGATAGGTAGTCCTATAGTCACATGACTTACTGCCCAGGGAGGGGATAGGTAGACCTATAGTCACATGACTTACTGCCCAGGGAGGGGATAGGTAGACCTATAGTCACATGACTTACTGCCCAGGGAGGGGATAGGTAGACCTATAGTCACATGACTTACTGCCCAGGGAGGGGATAGGTAGTCCTATAGTCACATGACTTACTGCCCAGGGAGGGGATAGGTAGTCCTATAGTCACATGACTTACTGCCCAGGGAGGGGATAGGTAGACCTATAGTCACATGACTTACTGCCCAGGGAGGGGATAGGTAGTCCTATAGTCACATGACTTACTGCCCAGGGAGGGGATAGGTAGACCTATAGTCACATGACTTACTGCCCAGGGAGGGGATAGGTAGCCTATAGTCACATGACTTACTGCCCAGGGAGGGGATAGGTAGACCTATAGTCACATGACTTACTGCCCAGGGAGGGGATAGGTAGACCTATAGTCACATGACTTACTGCCCAGGGAGGGGAAAGGTAGACCTATAGTCACATGACTTACTGCCCAGGGAGGGGATAGGTAGACCTATAGTCACATGACTTACTGCCCAGGGAGGGGATAGGTAGTCCTATAGTCACATGACTTACTGCCCAGGGAGGGGATAGGTAGACCTATAGTCACATGACTTACTGCCCAGGGAGGGGATAGGTAGACCTATAGTCACATGACTTACTGCCCAGGGAGGGGATAGGTAGACCTATAGTCACATGACTTACTGCCCAGGGAGGGGATAGGTAGACCTATAGTCACATGACTTACTGCCCAGGAAGGGGATAGGTAGACCTATAGTCACATGACTTACTGCCCAGGAAGGGGATAGGTAGACCTATAGTCACATGACTTACTGCCCAGGGAGGGGATAGGTAGTCCTATAGTCACATGACTTACTGCCCAGGGAGGGGATAGGTAGACCTATAGTCACATGACTTACTGCCCAGGGAGGGGATAGGTAGTCCTATAGTCACATGACTTACTGCCCAGGGAGGGGATAGGTAGACCTATAGTCACATGACTTACTGCCCAGGGAGGGGATAGGTAGTCCTATAGTCACATGACTTACTGCCCAGGGAGGGGATAGGTAGACCTATAGTCACATGACTTACTGCCCAGGGAGGGGATAGGTAGACCTATAGTCACATGACTTACTGCCCAGGGAGGGGATAGGTAGACCTATAGTCACATGACTTACTGCCCAGGGAGGGGATAGGTAGTCCTATAGTCACATGACTTACTGCCCAGGGAGGGGATAGGTAGACCTATAGTCACATGACTTACTGCCCAGGGAGGGGATAGGTAGACCTATAGTCACATGACTTACTGCCCAGGGAGGGGATAGGTAGACCTATAGTCACATGACTTACTGCCCAGGGAGGGGATAGGTAGACCTATAGTCACATGACTTACTGCCCAGGAAGGGGATAGGTAGACCTATAGTCACATGACTTACTGCCCAGGGAGGGGATAGGTAGTCCTATAGTCACATGACTTACTGCCCAGGGAGGGGATAGGTAGACCTATAGTCACATGACTTACTGCCCAGGGAGGGGATAGGTAGACCTATAGTCACATGACTTACTGCCCAAGGAGGGGATAGGTAGTCCTATAGTCACATGACTTACTGCCCAGGGAGGGGATAGGTAGACCTATAGTCACATGACTTACTGCCCAGGGAGGGGATAGGTAGACCTATAGTCACATGACTTACTGCCCAGGGAGGGGAAAGGTAGACCTATAGTCACATGACTTACTGCCCAGGGAGGGGATAGGTAGACCTATAGTCACATGACTTACTGCCCAGGGAGGGGATAGGTAGTCCTATAGTCACATGACTTACTGCCCAGGGAGGGGATAGGTAGACCTATAGTCACATGACTTACTGCCCAGGGAGGGGATAGGTAGACCTATAGTCACACGACTTACTGCCCAGGGAGGGGATAGGTAGACCTATAGTCACATGACTTACTGCCCAGGGAGGGGATAGGTAGACCTATAGTCACATGACTTACTGCCCAGGAAGGGGATAGGTAGACCTATAGTCACATGACTTACTGCCCAGGGAGGGGATAGGTAGTCCTATAGTCACATGACTTACTGCCCAGGGAGGGGATAGGTAGACCTATAGTCACATGACTTACTGCCCAGGGAGGAGATAGGTAGTCCTATAGTCACATGACTTACTGCCCAGGGAGGGGATAGGTAGACCTATAGTCACATGACTTACTGCCCAGGGAGGGGATAGGTAGTCCTATAGTCACATGACTTACTGCCCAGGGAGGGGATAGATAGACCTATAGTCACATGACTTACTGCCCAGGGAGGGGATAGGTAGACCTATAGTCACATGACTTACTGCCCAGGGAGGGGATAGGTAGACCTATAGTCACATGACTTACTGCCCAGGGAGGGGATAGGTAGACCTATAGTCACATGACTTACTGCCCAGGGAGGGGATAGGTAGTCCTATAGTCACATGACTTACTGCCCAGGGAGGGGATAGGTAGACCTATAGTCACATGACTTACTGCCCAGGGGGGGGTAGTCACATGACTTACTGCCCAGGGGGGGATAGGTACCTATAGTCACATGACTTACTGCCCAGGGAGGGGATAGGTAGACCTATAGTCACATGACTTACAAGATGATTTCCAATACCTTCTGTAGCTCAGTTGGTAGAGCATGGCGCTTGTAGTGGGTTCGTGGGTTCGATCCCCGGGACCACCCATACGTAGAATGTATGCACACATGACTGTAAGTCGCTTTGGATAAAAGCGTCTGCTAAATGGCATATATTATTATTTATTTATTATTAATATGTGCAGGGTTTATAAAACAAAGGGGCATGACCAGCATGCGTTGTTGAGGTGGGTGGAAGTCTGCTGGGGGGAATGCAGTCTATCAACAGATTCATTATGATAGCAGATTCATCATGATAGCAGATTCATCATGATAGCAGATTCATCATGATAGCAGATTCATTATGATAGCAGATTCATTATGATAACAGATTCATTATGATAGCAGATTCATCATGATAGCAGATTCATTATGATAGCAGATTCATCATGATAGCAGATTCATTATGATAGCAGATTCATTATGATAGCAGATTCATTGTGATAGCAGATTCATCATGATAGCAGATTCATTATGATAGCAGATTCATTATGATAGCAGATTCATCATGATAGCAGATTCATCATGATAGCAGATTCATTATGATAGCAGATTTATTATGATAGCAGATTCATTATGATAACAGATTCATTATGATAGAAGATTCATTATGATAGCAGATTCATCATGATAGCAGATTCATTATGATAGCAGATTCATCATGATAGCAGATTCATTATGATAGCAGATTCATCATGATAGCAGATTCATTATGATAGCAGATTCATCATGATAGCAGATTCATCATGATAGCAGATTCATTATGATAGCAGATTCACTATGATAGCAGATTCATTATGATAGCGGATTCATTATGATAGAAGATTCATCATGATAGCAGATTCATTATGATAGCAGATTCATTATGATAGCAGATTCATTATGATAGCAGATTCATTATGATAACGGATTCATTATGATAGAAGATTCATCATGATAGCAGATTCATTATGATAGCAGATTCATCATGATAGCAGATTCATCATGATAGCAGATTCATTATGATAGCAGATTTATTATGATAGCAGATTCATTATGATAACAGATTCATTATGATAGAAGATTCATTATGATAGCAGATTCATCATGATAGCAGATTCATTATGATAGCAGATTCATCATGATAGCAGATTCATTATGATAGCAGATTCATCATGATAGCAGATTCATTATGATAGCAGATTCATCATGATAGCAGATTCATCATGATAGCAGATTCATTATGATAGCAGATTCACTATGATAGCAGATTCATTATGATAGCGGATTCATTATGATAGAAGATTCATCATGATAGCAGATTCATTATGATAGCAGATTCATTATGATAGCAGATTCATTATGATAGCAGATTCATTATGATAACGGATTCATTATGATAGAAGATTCATCATGATAGCAGATTCATTATGATAGCAGATTCATTATGATAGCAGATTCATCATGATAACAGATTCATTATGATAGCAGATTCATTATGATAGCAGTTTCATCATGATAACGGATTCATCATGATAGCAGATTCATTATGATAGCAGATTCATTATGATAACGGATTCATTATGATAGCAGATTCATCATGATAGCAGATTCATTATGATAGAAGATTCATCATGATAGCAGATTCATTATGATAGAAGATTCATCATGATAGCAGATTCATTATGATAGCAGATTCATCATGATAACAGATTCATTATGATAGCAGATTCACTATGATAGCAGATTCACTATGATAGCAGATTCATCATGATAGCAGATTCATTATGATAGCAGATTCATTATGATAGCAGATTCATTATGATAGGGTCACCCAGACGGACCGATCATTGCGTTTGGTTCGACTCAGGGGTGTGAGAGGTAACATGTTTTAGCCTATGGAAAAGGGCTCCTCTCAAGGGGGTGATAACAGCCTTTAAGTAGAGGATGCACAGTTTAAGAGGAAGGTTCCTGGTTTGGTTCGACTCAGGGGCGTGAGAGGTAACATGTTTTAGCCTATGGAAAAGGGCTCCTCTCAAGGGGGTGATAACAGCCTTTAAGTAGAGGATGCACAGTTTAAGAGGAAGGTTCCTGGTTTGGTTCGACTCAGGGGCGTGAGAGGTAACATGTTTTAGCCTATGGAAAAGGGCTCCTCTCAAGGGGTGATAACAGCCTTTAAGTAGAGGTTGCACAGTTTAAGAGGAAGGTTCCTGGTTTGGTTCGACTCAGGGGCGTGAGAGGTAACATGTTTTAGCCTATGGAAAAGGGCTCCTCTCAAGGGGGTGATAACAGCCTTTAAGTAGAGGATGCACAGTTTAAGAGGAAGGTTCCTGGTTTGGTTCGACTCAGGGGCGTGAGAGATAACATGTTTTAGCCTATGGAAAAGGGCTACTCTCAAGGGGTTGATAACAGCCTTTAAGTAGAGGATGCACAGTTTAACAGGAAGTTTCCTGGTGTGTGTGAGGCCGGATGGTTTAAGGCGTCAGCAGTCTTCAGTTCGGCTGGCGCCGAGCCTAACTATGTGAGCCGAATCCGAACGAGTGTGCTCTCATACTCCCTTAAAAGAATGTTGCTTGAAAAATGTGAAAAAGGTGGCAATAGTACTGTTGGTCCATTTTGAGATGAAGTATATTTCCTCAAAATAGTCCGAATTAATCTAAGATAACTCAAGAACTCACTTGATGATTTGCAGAGGAGATTTTAGTCTCGTAATTTTACATTTGTAATTGTATTTTATTTTATTTAACCTTTATTTAAGTGAGCAAGTCAGTTAAGAACAAATTCTTACATCTAACTAAGATGTTTGGTGCAATATTTCTCAATGAAAAAAATGCATGAAAACGAGTCATCTCTCGTTATTAAAGAATCATTGCTGTTGACCAATCACCAACGAAGGAGCTTCGGCTCCGAACTTCAGCTTGCCTCCAGAAAGGCTGCGCCCAAACAGCCGGAAAAACCCTCACTGAAGTCCAAAACAAACAAAACCCTCACTGAAGTCCAAAACAAACAAAACCCTCACTGAAGTCCAAAACAAACAAAACCCTCACTGAAGTCCAAAACAAACAAAACCCTCACTAAATGTCATCATAATATTTACACAAACTCTTCCGAACTGTTTCGGTTGGGAAGCATGCGGACGTCTTTTGTCGAAATCATTTTTTTACTAAGAAACCAACTATTTGGGATCTTTGTCTCATCTGCAGGCCTGTGACGTGACTTTGTTTTAGCTTCAAAGTGGGTGACATGTCTTAAGAGGAAAAAAGTGCGGACATCAGAACTTTTTCAAATCCGGCTAGTCTCATGCAAAGAGATCACAGGCTTGACTAGTCAGATTTACGGGGGAGTGATCAACCGCGGCTCTATCCATGGTGCTGAATCTGTGCTATTGTTAATCTGTTTATTATACACAGCATCAGATATGCCACAGTAAGTGGGTTATCATAATAGAAAAACAGCCACAACCTTTCCAAGTCCCCCTGATAGCCAGGTACAATGGGAGAGAAAAGGACTTAACAAGCTGGCTAACATGTTTCAGTGGAAGGTAGACCTACACTAATGTTCACTAGGCTGGAATAATAACATGTTTCAGTGGAAGGTAGACCTAAACTAATGTTCACTAGGCTGGAATAATAACATGTTTCAGTTGAAGGTAGACCTAAAGTAATGTTCACTAGGCTGGAATAATAACATGTTTCAGTGGAAGGTAGACCTAAACTAATGTTCACTGGAATAATAACATGTTTCAGTGGAATAATACCTAAACTAATGTTCACTAGGCTGGAATAATAACTAATGTTCACTAGGCTGGAATAATAACATGTTTCAGTTGAAGGTAGACCTAAACTAATGTTCACTAGGCTGGAATAATAACATGTTTCAGTGGAAGGTAGACCTAAACTAATGTTCACTAGGCTGGAATAATAACATGTTTCAGTTGAAGGTAGACCTAAACTAATGTTCACTAGGCTGGAATAATAACATGTTTCAGTGGAATAAACTAATGTTCACTAGGCTGGAATAATAACATGTTTCAGTGGAAGGTAGACCTAAACTAATGTTCACTAGGCTGGAATAATAACATGTTTCAGTGGAAGGTAGACCTAAAACTAATGTTCACTAGGCTGGAATAATAACATGTTTCAGTGGAAGGTAAACTAATGTTCACCTGGAAAATAACTAATAGACCTTCACTAGGCTGGAATAATAACATGTTTCAGTGGAAGGTAGACCTAAACTAATGTTCAGTTGAAGGTAGACTAAACTAATGTTCACTGGAATAATAACATGTTTCAGTTGAAGGTAGACCTAAACTAATGTTCACTAGGCTGGAATAATAACATGTTTCAGTGGAAGGTAGACCTAAACTAATGTTCACTAGGCTGGAATAATAACATGTTTCAGTTGAAGGTAGACCTAAACTAATGTTCACTAGGCTGGAATAATAACATGTTTCAGTTGAAGGTAGACCTAAACTAATGTTCACTAGGCTGGAATAATAACATGTTTCAGTGGAAGGTAGACCTAAACTAATGTTCACTAGGCTGGAATAATAACATGTTTCAGTGGAAGGTAGACCTAAACTAATGTTCACTAGGCTGGAATAATAACATGTTTCAGTGGAATAATAACATGAAGGTAGACCTAAACTAATGTTCACTAGGCTGGAATAATAACATGTTTCAGTTGAAGGTAGACCTAAACTAATGTTCACTAGGCTGGAATAATAACATGTTTCAGTTGAAGGTAGACCTAAACTAATGTTCACTAGGCTGGAATAATAACATGTTTCAGTTGAAGGTAGACCTAAACTAATGTTCACTAGGCTGGAATAATAACATGTTTCAGTTGAAGGTAGACCTAAACTAATGTTCACTAGGCTGGAATAATAACATGTTTCAGTTGGAAGGTAGACCTAAAGGCTAATCAACTAGACCTAAACCAGGCTACATCACTAGGCTGGAATAATAACATGTTTCAGTAAGGTAGACCTACTAATGTTCACTAGGCTGGAATAATAACATGTTTCAGTGAAGGTAGACCTAAACTAATGTTCACTAGGCTGGAATAATAACATGTTTCAGTGGAAGGTAGACTAAAGGTAATGTTCACTAGGCTGGAATAATACACCAGGCATGTTTCAGTGGAAGGTAGACCTAAAATGTTCACTAGGCCTGTTCACTACCTGGCTAATAACAAGTGTTTTCAGTGGAAGGTAGACCTAAACTAATGTTCACTAGGCTACATCAACTAAGAAGGTATAACATGTTTCAGGTTGGAAGGTAGACCTACACTAATGTTCACCAGGCTAGGCTGGAATAATAACATGTTTCAGTTGAAGGTAGACCTAAACTAATGTTCACTAGGCTGGAATAATAACATGTTTCATGTGAAGGTAGACCTAAACTAATGTTCACAGGCTATGTTTCAGTGAACTAATGTTCAGGCTACGACCAATGTTCACTAGGCTGGAATAATAACATGTTTCAGTTGAAGGTAGATTAATGGAAAATGTTCACTAGGCTGGAATAATAACATGGTCCTCAGTTGAGGTAGACCTAAACCAGTCCAAGATCCATCTAAGGTTTTCTGCATGTTCACCTAGGCTGGAATAATAACCACAGGTTATTTTTAGGCCTAACAGGTTAGAGTAGGCCTATTTTAACACCAGGCTACATCAACTAAGTGAGAGTATAATTACCTTCATAGGCCTACTTTTAACACCAGGCTAACAACCAAGTGAGGTATAATTACGGCTACACCTACTTTTAACACCAGGCTACATCAACTTAGGTATAATTACCATCCTACACCTTAACACCAGGCTACATCAACTAAGTGAGGTATAATTACGCATCATAGGCCTACTTTTAACACCAGGCTACATCAACTAAGTGAGGTTAATAACGCATCCCCTACTTTTAACACCAGGCTACATCAACTAAGTGAGGTTAATTACGTGGCCTAACATCAGGCTTCATAGGCCTACACCACCTGGCCTTTAGGCCTAGTCCAGGTAACACCAGGCTACATCAACTAGGTGAGGTATAATTACGCTTCATAGGCCTACTTTTAACACCAGGCTTCAACTAAGTGAGGTATAATTACGCTTCATCCTACTTTTAACACCAGGCTAACAGTCAACAGGTGAGGTATAATTACGCTTCATAGGCCTACTTTTAACACCAGGCTACATCAACAAGTGAGGTTATAATTACCATCATACACCTTAACACCAGGCTACATCAACTAAGTGAGGTATAATTACGCTTCATAGGCCTACTTTTAACACCAGGCCTCAACAGTCCAGGTTAATTAGGCTTCATAGGCCTACTTTAACACCAGGCTACACCTCAACTAACAGTCCAGGTATAATTACGTCCACACCTGGTTGAACAGGAATACCCAGGATGCCCGGGAGAAGATTGCAATTTTCTTGGCCTAACAGTCCAGGTTTGATGGAAAATATTCCTCCTTCATCAGAACCAAATGGCCTAACAGTTTTAGGTTAGCGTATCCAGTCCAAGATCCATCTGAAGGTTTTCTGCAGTTCATTCCTTCGGTTCGCTCTGTGCGTTGTGTTTTGGCCTAACAGTCCAGGTTAGAGTTACCATCACACACCTGGCCTAACAGTCCAGGTTAGAGTAACCATCCACACCTGGCCTAACAGTCCAGGTTAGAGTAACCATCCACACCTGGCCTAACAGTCCAGGTTAGAGTAACCATCCACACCTGGCCTAACAGTCCAGGTTAGAGTAACCATCCACACCTGGCCTAACAGTCCAGGTTAGAGTAACCATCCTACACCTGGCCTAACAAGGTTAGAGTAACCATCACACACCTGGCCTAACAGTCCAGGTTAGAGTAACCATCCCACACCTGGCCTAACAGTCCAGGTTAGAGTAACCATCACACACCTGGCCTAACAGTCCAGGTTAGAGTAACCATCCCACACCTGGCCTAACAGTCCAGGTTAGAGTAACCATCCCACACCTGGCCTAACAGTCCAGGTTAGAGTAACCATCACACACCTGGCCTAACAGTCCAGGTTAGAGTAACCATCACACACCTGGCCTAACAGTCCAGGTTAGAGTAACCATCACACACCTGGCCTAACAGTCCAGGTTAGAGTAACCATCCCACACCTGGCCTAACAGTCCAGGTTAGAGTAACCATCACACACCTGGCCTAACAGTCCAGGTTAGAGTAACCATCCCACACCTGGCCTAACAGTCCAGGTTAGAGTAACCATCACACACCTGGCCTAACAGTCCAGGTTAGAGTAACCATCACACACCTGGCCTAACAGTCCAGGTTAGAGTAACCATCACACACCTGGCCTAACAGTCCAGGTTAGAGTAACCATCACACACCTGGCCTAACAGTCCAGGTTAGAGTAACCATCACACACCTGGCCTAACAGTCCAGGTTAGAGTAACCATCACACACCTGGCCTAACAGTCCAGGTTAGAGTAACCATCACACACCTGGCCTAACAGTCCAGGTTAGAGTAACCATCACACACCTGGCCTAACAGTCCAGGTTAGAGTAACCATCACACACCTGGCCTAACAGTCCAGGTTAGAGTAACCATCACACACCTGGCCTAACAGTCCAGGTTAGAGTAACCATCACACACCTGGCCTAACAGTCCAGGTTAGAGTAACCATCCACACCTGGCCTAACAGTCCAGGTTAGAGTAACCATCACACACCTGGCCTAACAGTCCAGGTTAGAGTAACCATCACACACCTGGCCTAACAGTCCAGGTTAGAGTAACCATCACACACCTGGCCTAACAGTCCAGGTTAGAGTAACCATCACACACCTGGCCTAACAGTCCAGGTTAGAGTAACCATCACACACCTGGCCTAACAGTCCAGGTTAGAGTAACCATCACACACCTGGCCTAACAGTCCAGGTTAGAGTAACCATCACACACCTGGCCTAACAGTCCAGGTTAGAGTAACCATCACACACCTGGCCTAACAGTCCAGGTTAGAGTAACCATCACACACCTGGCCTAACAGTCCAGGTTAGAGTAACCATCACACACCTGGCCTAACAGTCCAGGTTAGAGTAACCATCACACACCTGGCCTAACAGTCCAGGTTAGAGTTACCATCACACACCTGGCCTAACAGTCCAGGTTAGAGTAACCATCCCACACCTGGCCTAACAGTCCAGGTTAGAGTAACCATCACACACCTGGCCTAACAGTCCAGGTTAGAGTAACCATCCCACACCTGGCCTAACAGTCCAGGTTAGAGTAACCATCCCACACCTGGCCTAACAGTCCAGGTTAGAGTAACCATCACACACCTGGCCTAACAGTCCAGGTTAGAGTAACCATCCCACACCTGGCCTAACAGTCCAGGTTAGAGTAACCATCCCACACCTGGCCTAACAGTCCAGGTTAGAGATAGATGCCATCTGTTACCTGGCCTAACAGTCCAGGTTGAGTGATAGATGCCATCTGTTACTCTGACTGGCCTAGGGATGCTGTCCAGGTTAGATGCCTCTGTTACTCCTGGCTAACAGTCCATGGTTGAGAGATAGATGCCTCTGTTACTCCTGGCCTAGGATGCTGTTGAGTGATAGATGACTCAGGTTACTCTCCCACTGGCCTAACATGTCCAGGTTGAGTGATAGATGCCTCTGTTACTCTGACTGGCCTAGGGTGCTGGTTAGTGATAGATGACTCTGTTACTCTGACTGGTAACATGCTGTCCAGGTGATAGATGCCTCTGTTACTCTGACTGGTAGGGATGCAGTTGAGTGATAGATGAGTTACTCTGACTCCCATGCTGTTGAGTGATAGATGCCTCTGTTACTCTGACTGGTAGGGATGCTGTTGAGTGATAGATGACTCTGTTACTCTGACTGGTCCATGCTGTTGAGTGATAGATGCCTCTGTTACTCTGACTGGTAACAGATGCTGTTGAGTGATAGATGACTCTGTTACTCTGACTGGCCTAGGGATGCTGTTGAGTGATAGATGCCTCTGTTACTCTGACTGGCAGGGATGCTGTTGAGTGATATATGACACACTGGAAATAGTCACTTGGCAAGAACAGTCAGTGAACTAATTCATCAGCTCTATCCATAGTATCATTTAGGAAAATACTTTTTCACAATTCAATTGTTCTAAAAGATGTTATGATTAACTTCATGTTGACAAGCACTTTGCTGTAACCATCCCCACCTGGCTCTAACAGTCCCTCTTCCCTCTAACTTTCTCCACCCCTGGCCTAACAGTCCAGGTTAGAGTCCCTGGCTAACAGTCCCACACACTGGCCTAACAGTCCAGGTTAGAGTCCCTCTCTCCCACACCTGGCCTAACAGTCCAGGTTAGAGTAACCTCCCACACCTGGCCTAACAGTCCAGGTTAGAGTAACCATCCCACACCCTGGCCTAACAGTCCAGGTTAGAGTCCTCCCATCCCACACCTGGCTCTAACAGTCCAGGTTAGAGTCCCATCCCACTGGCCTGGCCTCCCAGTCCAGGTCTAGAGTCCTCCCTCCCACCCTCTCTGGCTAACAGTCCAGGTTCTTTCTCCTCCCTCTCTCACCTGCCTAACAGTCCAGGTTAGAGTAACCTCCCACACCTGGCCTAACAGTCCAGGTTAGAGTCTAACTCATCTCACCTGGCCTAACAGTCCAGGTTAGAGTTACCATCCCACACTGGCCTAACAGTCCAGGTTAGAGTCCCTCTCCCTCCTCTTTCTCCTCCCTCACCTGGCCCTCAGGGAACTTTAGAGTCCATCCCTCTCCTGGCCTAACAGTCCAGGTTAGAGTCCATCCCACACCTGGCCTAACAGTCCAGGTTAGAGTAACCATCCCACACCTGGCCTAACAGTCCAGGTTAGAGTTCTCATCCTGTTTCAGTCCAGGTTAGAGTAACCATCACACACCTGGCCTAACTCCCTCTTAGAGTAACTCCAGGTTTTTAACCATCCCTCACACCTGGCCTAACAGTCCCTTAGAGTAACCATCCACACTGGCCTAACAGTCCAGGTTAGAGTCCCATCTCACACCTGGCCTAACAGTCCAGGTTAGAGTAACCATCCCACTCCCTGGCTCTCCCAGTCCAGGTTAGAGTCTCCATCCCACTCCTTTCCTCCCTCTCCAGGTTCTTTCTCCTCCCTCTCTCTGGCCTAACAGTCCAGGTTCTTAACCATCCCACTCCTGGCTCCTCCCTTAGAGTCTCTCATCCCCTCTGGCCTCTCCCCTTCTCTTTCCATCCCTCTCCCTCTCTCAGGTTTCTCCTCCCTCTCTGGCCTCAGTCTCTTTCTCCTCCCTCAGTGATAGATCCTCCCTGTTACTCCTGACTGGTAGGGATGTCCCTCTCCCTCTCTTGAGTGATAGATCCCTCTCTCTTACTCTGACTGGTAGGGATCTGTTGAGTGATCCTCCCTCTGTTCTCTGACTGGTCTGCTGTTGAGTGATCCCTCTCTCTGTTACTCCTCCCTCTCTAGGGATCTGTTGAGTGATCCCTGCCTCTCTCTTACTCTGACTGGTAGGGATCTCTGTTGAGTGATCTCCCTGGCTCTCTTTCTCCTCCCTCTCTGGTAGGGATCCCTCTTGAGTCTCTCTTTGCTCCTGTTACTCTGACTCTCCTCCTCTGTTCTCCTCTGCTCTCTGTTACTCCTCCCTGGTCCCTCTCTCTTTCTCCTCCCTCTGCCTCTGTTACTCTGACTGGTCCCCTGCTGTTGAGTGATAGATGCCTCTGTTACTCTGACTCCATGTTGAGTGATCCTCCCTCTGTTACTCTCCTCCCTCTCTGCTGTCTTTGATCCTGCCTCTGTTACTCTGACTGGTAGGGATCTCTTGAGTCCCTCTCTGACTCTGTTACTCTCTCCCTTGCTGTTGAGTGATCCCTGCCTCTGTTACTCTGACTCTCCTCCCTCTGTTGAGTCTCTAGATGCCTCTTTACTCTGACTCTCTCCCTGCTGTTGAGTGATCCTCCCTCTGAAATAGTCTCTTGGCAAGGACTCCTCCCTGAACTCCCTCTCTCTTTATCCATCCCTCTCCCTCTCTCTTTCTCCTCCCTCTCTCCCTCTCTCTTTCTCCTCCCTCTCTCTCTCTCTCTCTTCTCCTCCTGTCTCCCTCTCTCTTTCTCCTCCCTGTCTCTCTCTCTTTCTCCCCCTCTCCCTCTCTCTTTCTCTCCCTCTCTCCCTCTCTCTTTCTCCTCCCTCTCCTCTCTCTGTTCTCCTCTGTCTCTGTCTCCCTCTCTCTCTCTCTGATCTCCTCCCTCTCCCTCTCTCTCTCTCTCTCTCTCTCTGGTTCTCCTCCCTCTCTCTCTCTCATCTCACTCTCTCCCTCTCCCTCTGGTCTCTTTCTCCTCCCTCTCCCTCTCTTTTCTCCTCTCCCTCAACTCCCTCTCTCTTTCTCCTCCCTCTCTCTGTCTCTCTTTCTCCCTCCCTCCTGCCTCTCTTTCTCCTCCCTCTCCCTCTCTCTTTCTCCTCCCTCTCCCTCTTCTCTCCTCCCTCTCCATTCTCTCTTTTCTCCCTCCCTCTCCCTCTCTTTCTCCTCCCTGTCTCTTTCTCTCCTCCCTCTCTCCCTTTGTTGTCTCTCTTTCTCCTCCCTTCCCCTCTCTTTTCTCCTCCCTCTCTCCTCTTCTTTTCCCATCCCCTCTCTCTCCCCTCCTCTTCTCTTGTCTCTCCCTCTCTCTCTTTCTCCTCCCTCTCTAGGGATACTATTTTCCTCCCTCTCTCCCTATTTTCCTCATCCCCCCTTCTCTCCATGTCATCCCCCTTCTCCCTCTGTCATCCCCCTCTCCCATGTCATCCCCCTTCTCCCCTGTCACCCTCTCTTCTCCCTGTCATCCCCCTCTTCTCCCCCTGTCATCCCTCCTCTTTCTCCCCTGTCATCCCCCTTCTCCCCCTGTCACCCCTCTTCTCCCCTGTCATCTCCCTTCTCCCTGTCATCCTCATTCTCCCCTGTCATCCCCTCCTCTCTCCCTCCTCATTCTCCCCCTCATCCCCTCTTCTCCCCTCCCCCTCTCCCCTCTCTTATCCCTCCCTCTTCCCTCTCTCTTTCTCTCCCCTCTCATTTCTCTGTCCCTCTCTCTCTCCCTCTCTCTCTCCCCCTCTCTCTTTTCCCTGTCTCATCCCTCTCTCTTCCCTCTACTCATCCCCTATTTCTCCCTGTCATCCCCCTTCTCCCATGTCATCCCCCCTTCTCCCCTGTCATCCCCTCTTCTCCCCTGTCATCCCCCTCTTCTCCCCTCTCATCCCTGTCTTCTCCCTGTCATCCCTCTTCTCCCTCTGTCATCCCCTCTTCTCTCTCTGTCATCCCCCTCTCCCCTGTCTCCCCCTCATTCTCCTCTCCCCATTCTCCTCCTCATCCCCCATTCTCTTTCCCTGTCATCCCTCTTCTCCTCCTGTCATCCCCCTTCTCCCCTGTCATCCCTCATTCTCCCTGTCATCTTTCTCCCCTTCTCCTTTGTCATCCCTCATTCTCCCCTGTCACCCCCATTCTCCTCCCTCTCCCTCCTCCCTGTCATCCCCATTCTCCTCTCTCCCCCTCCTCTCCCTGTCATCCCCCCTTCTCCTCCCTCATCCCCCTTCTCCTGTCATCCTCCCTTCTCCCTTTCTCATCCCCATTCTCCCCTGTCATCCTCCCTCTCTCCCTGTCATCCCCTCTTCTCCCTGTCTCCCCATTCTCCTCTGTCATCCCTCATCTCTCTCCCTGTCATCCCCTTCTCCCTGTCATCCCTCATCTCATCTCTCATCCTGTCTCTGTCCCTGTCTCTCCCTCTCATCTCTCCTGTCATCCCCCTCTCCTGTCTCCTCCTCTCTCTGTCATCTGTCTCTCTCTCCTCTGTCATCTCTCTCTCTCTCTGTTCTGTCTCTGTCTCATCTCTGTCTCTGTCTCTGTCCCTGTCTCATCTCATCTCTGTTCTGTCTCTGTCTCTGTTCTGTCTCTCATCTCTCTCTCTGTCTCTGTCTCTCTCTCTCTCCTGTCTCTGTCTATCTCTGTCTCTGTCTCTGTCCCTCATCTCATCTCTGTTCTGTCTCTGTCCCTGTCTCATCTCATCTCTGTCTCTGTCTCTGTCTCTCTCTGTCTCTGTCTCTGTCCCTGTCTCATCTCATCTCTGTTCTGTCTCTGTCCCTGTCTCATCTCATCTCTGTTCTGTCTCTGTCCCTGTCTCATCTCATCTCTGTTCTGTCTCTGTCTAGTCTCTGTCCTGTCTCTGTTATGTCTCATCTCATCTCTGTTCTGTCTCTGTCCCTGTCTCATCATCTTTGTTCTGTCTCTGTCTTTCTGTCTGTCCTGTCATCAGAGGAGGGCATCTCTGTTGTCCCTGTCTCATCTCATCTCTGTTCTGTCTCTGTCCCTGTCTCATCTCATCTCTGTTCTGTCTCTGTCCCTGTCTCATCTCATTTCATTGTCTCTGTCTCTGTCTCATCTCTCTCTCTGTTTTGTTGTCTCTCGTTCTCTCTCTTCCCCTCTCTCATCTCCGGTTATATTTTCCCTGTCATCCCCCTCTCTCATGTTCCTGTCCCTGTCTCTGTCATCCCCCTGTTCTCCCTGTCTCCCCCTGTCCCATGTCTCATCTCTCCCTGTTCTGTCTCTGTCCCATCCTGTTCTGTCTCTGTCCCTCTCATCCTCTGTTCTGTCTCTGTCCCTGTCATCTCATCTCTGTTCTGTCATCTGTCCCTTCTCCCTCTCATCTCTGTTCTGTCTCTGTCCCCCTGTCTCATCTCATCTGTTCTGTCTCTGTCCCTGTCATCCCCTCTGTGCTGTCAACCCCTCTCTCCTGTCATCCCCCCTTCCTCCTGTCATCCCTGTCCCTTCCTCCTGTCATCTCACCTTTTTCCCCTGTCATCGTCTGTTCTCTCTGTCCCTGTCTCATCTCATCTCTGTTCTGTCTCTGTCCCTGTCTCATCTCGGCTCTGTTCTGTCTCTGTCCCTGCTCTGTCTCTGATGTGGCTGGGAAGAATCAGGTCATCTATCTGCCTATCAGCATCTAGTGTCAGTCATCCTTCTGGCTCTGACAGAGTTGTGTTCTATGTGAAGGAGGATGGTGTTCTTTCAGTAGCGTTGCCTAGCTACAGTACATGAACATGGACGAGTTCATGTTATTCAGGCTTCAACATATTACTGATTATTAACTTTAGTGAGGGTCTTGATATCTCCTACAGACCTATGAGACTGAACCTGATTATTAACTTTAGTGAGGGTCTTGATATCTCCTACAGACCTATGAGACTGAACCTGATTATTAACTTTAGTGAGGGTCTTGATATCTCCTACAGACCTATGAGACTGAACCTGATTATTAACTTTAGTGAGGGTCTTGATATCTCCTACAGACCTATGAGACTGAACCTGATTATTAACTTCAGTGAGGGTCTTTATCTCCTACAGACCTATGAGACTGAACCTGATTATTAACTTCAGTGAGGGTCTTTATCTCCTACAGACCTATGAGACTGAACCTGATTATTTAACTTTAGTGAGGGTCTTTATCTCCTACAGACCTATGAGACTGAACCTGATTATTAACTTTAGTGAGGGTCTTGATATCTCCTACAGACCTATGAGACTGAACCTGATTATTAACTTTAGTGAGGGTCTTGATATCTCCTACAGACCTATGAGACTGAACCTGATTATTAACTTTAGTGAGGGTCTTGATATCTCCTACAGACCTATGAGACTGAACCTGATTATTAACTTTAGTGAGGGTCTTGATATCTCCTACAGACCTATGAGACTGAACCTGATTATTAACTTCAGTGGGGGTCTTGATATCTCCTACAGACCTATGAGACTGAACCTGATTATTAACTTTAGTGAGGGTCTTTATCTCCTACAGACCTATGAGACTGAACCTGATTATTAACTTTAGTGAGGGTCTTGATATCTCCTACAGACCTATGAGACTAAACCTGATTATTAACTTTAGTGAGGGTCTTTATCTCCTACAGACCTATGAAACTGACCCTTCAGGTAGAAACTGAATAAACTGCAGGAGCATTCAACAGAGTCTGGGTATCTATTTCAAGGCTTACAATTTGAGGCGTTCAAAGAAACAATTTGTAGAAAATAAAATAATTTATTGTTGCAGTAGTACCATGATCATGTGGTTATGATGTGTACAGTGAGTTTCAGCACAACAACACAGGTGATCAAAGAGTCCTGATGGACCTTGGATGTGATCAGGGACCTTCTTCCAAACGTTTCCATCCCGTTAGAAATGTCCCATAATACTTGGGTCAAAATGAATATTACAATACAACAAATGTGGGTATTTATCTGCATGTTTACGTGGAATTAAAGCCAAAATCATATTGTAAAGCGTTGAAAAACCACATTCAACGTTCTGCAGTTGCAGAGGAATGTAGCTGTAAGCAGACAGATTACATTACGCAATACTTAAAAAAAAATGAGATTGATAACATTACCATTACAGAAGTGATTGATATAGATACCATTAAGAAATAAATATCGGTTCAACAAAATGAAGACAAAATACATATCGCATATGTACATATAAAATAGCAACGATGTTTTGGGTTTAAGTGAGGAGAACATGGAAGGTGTTGAAGCCGTTGAAGCTGATTGACTGTCGTGAAACCAGAAGTTATTTGTCCTGTAACGGTTGTCTCTTCCGTTCGTCCCTGGTTCATATTTCCAGCCCACATGGAGTGTTTTCCCCTGTGTTATTCTCTGTAGGACACAGTCCGCTGATCCTTTGTGGCGTGGTCCTGCTCTCTTGTTCATAAAGACTTCAATGCTCATCTCCTGGTTCACGTGTCGTGGCTGTCGTGTAAAATACTATTGTTAACGTGCCAAGCATCAGAAACATTCTGAATGATTGTCTTTTAAAAAATACATTTAACTCTCTCTCTCACTCTCTTTCTCACTCATAGACGCACACACACACACACACACACACACACACACACACACACACACACACACACACACACACACACACACACACACACACACACACACACACACACACACACACACACACACACACACACACACACACACACACACACACACACACGAGCGAAAATACTATCCAAGGTGCCTGTAATGTTAACTATAATATCGAGAGAACACCTTTAAATATCGTTGTCATTAAGAAACAAGCAGAAAAAAATGTAAACGTGAGTAAAACCAACTACAACAAAATATTCCCCTTTTCACTATGAGCCAAAGCGAAATGTACGGCGCTGGCCAGGTTACACATCCAATATAGTAGATGGAACCGTGCTGGACAGGATCATGTGAAAAGAAACTATCCAAGCCAACCCAGTAGGGCTCAGGGTCAGCCCTATAGTGTGAATGAGGGCTAGCTAGCCCAGTAGGGCTCAGGGTCAGCTCTATAGTGTGAATGAGGGCTAGCTAGCCCAGTAGGGCTCAGGGTCAGCTCTATAGTGTGAATGAGGGCTAGCTAGCCCAGTAGGGAATGAGGGCTCAGGGTCAGGGTCAGCTCTATAGTGTGAATGAGGGCTAGCTAGCCCAGTAGGGCTCAGGGTCAGCTCTATAGTGTGAATGAGGGCTAGCTAGCCCAGTAGGGCCCAGGGTCAGCTCTATAGTGTGAATGAGGGCTAGCTAGCCCAGTAGGGCTCAGGGTCAGCTCTATAGTGTGAATGAGGGCTAGCTAGCCCAGTAGGGCTCAGGGTCAGCCCTATAGTGTGAATGAGGGATAAAAAGAGACCTCTGGGATGTACAATGGGGCAAAAATTATTTAGTCAGCCACCAATTGTGCAAGTTCTCCCACTTAAAAAGATGAGAGAGCCCTGTAATTTTAATCATAGGTACACTTCAACTATGATAGACAAAATGAGAACATTTGCAAATTATGGTGGAAAATAAGTATTTGGTCAATAACAAAAGTTTATCTCAATACTTTGTTATATACCCTTTGTTGGCAATGACAGAGGTCAAATGTTTTCTGTAAGTCTTCACAAGGTTTTCACACACTGTTGCTGGTATTTTCGCCCATTCCTCCATGCAGATCTCCTCTAGAGCAGTGATGTTTTGGGGCTGTTGCTGGGCAGGACTTTCAACTCCCTCCAAAGATTTTCTATGGGGTTGAGATCTGGCTAGGCCACTCCAGGACCTTGAAATGCTTCTTACAAAGCCACCCCTTCGTTGCCCAGGCAGTGTGTTTGGGATCATTGTCATGCTGAAAGACCCAGCCACATTCATCTTCAATGCCCTTGCTGATGGAAGGAGGTTTTCACTCAAAATCTCACGATACATGGCCCCATTCATTCTTTCCTTTACACGGATCAGTTGTCCTGGTCCCTTTGCAGAAAAACAGCCCCAAAGCATGATGTTTCCACCCCCATGCTTCACAGTAGGTATGGTGTTCTTTGGATGCAACTCAGCATTCTTTGTCCTCCAAACATGACGAGTTGAGTTTTTACCAAAAAGTTATATTTTGGTTTCATCTGACCATATGACATTCCCAATCTTCTTCTGGATCATCCAAATGCTCTCTAGCAAACTTCAGATGGGCCTGGACATGTACTGGCTTAAGCAGGGGGACACGTCTGGCACTGCAGGATTTGAGTCCCTGGCGGCGTAGTGTGTTACTGATGGTAGGCTTTGTTACTTTGGTCCCAGCTCTCTGCAGGTCATTCACTAGGTCCCCCGTGTGGTTCTGGGATTTTTGCTCACTGTTCTTGTGATCATTTTGACCCCACTGGGTGAGATCTTGCGTGGAGCCCCAGATCGAGGGAGATTATCAGTGGTCTTGTATGTCTTCCATTTCCTAATAATTGCTCCCACAGTTGATTTCTTCAAACCAAGCTGCTTACCTATTGCAGATTCAGTCTTCTCAGCCTGGTGCAGGTCTACAATTTTGTTTCTGGTGTCCTTTGACAGCTCTTTGGTCTTGGCCATAGTGGAGTGTGGAGTGTGAGGTGTTTGAGGTTGTGGACAGGTGTCTTTTATACTGATAACAAGTTCAAACAGGTGCCATTAATACAGGTAACGAGTGGAGGACAGAGGAGCCTCTTAAAGAAGAAGTTACAGGTCTGTGAGAGCCAGAAATCTTGCTTGTTTGTAGGTGACCAAATACTTATTTTCCACCATAATTTGCAAATAAATTCATTACAAAATCCTACAATGTGATTTTCTGGATTTTTTTTTCTCATTTTGACTGTCATAGTTGAAGTGTACCTCTGATGACAATTACAGGCCTCTCTGATCTTTTTAAGTGGGAGAACTTGCACAATTGGTGGCTGACTAAATACTTTTTGCCCCACTGTATGTTCCTACTGGGAGCAGTGTGTTAAACGTGGTTCAAACGAAAGAGGAGAAGCCCGCGGTAGGAGGCTGCTGGGTGGAGGAACAGCCCAAGCTGCTTGGAGGCCTACTGCTGTACAGGAGGGTCCCGTGCTGGCTGGGGGGTTCAGACACAGAACAGGACAGCAGCGAGGGAGTGGGAGTCCGGCTGCCCTTCGGCCTGAATAGTGTGCCCTGACCCTGGGGTGCCAGACCCTGGATGAGACCCCCTTGGCTACGGAGCCCCTGGAGGCCCTGGGGCTGGGGGGATGGAGAGAGGGCCCGGGGCAGCAGGGGGGGTAGTGGGGGCAGGGGTGGAGGGTGTCTCGGGGTGGTGTTGGTGGTGGGCTGGATGGGATCTTGCTCAGCCAGGGGTTGGGGGTGCAGCGGCTCTGGCTGTGTATATCCGTAGGCCGGGGGGCGAGAGACGCCCTTCTCCTGGCGGCGCCAGGAGTTATAGTAGGTGGGGTCACTGATGTAGTGGTTGACGAAGGAGTGTGTCTTCTGTTGCCCGCCCCGGTTCTGATCCACCTCGTACTCGCTGTCGCTGCCCTGGAGTCGGACAAGAAGGAATAGTGGTTTTAGTTGAGGAATGAAAACTTAGTGGATAGGTGTAGATACTAGCTACATCAAACACAGTTTCAGATAAGGAGTGAGAATGGTGGGTGTAGATACTAGCTACTATACATCAAACACAGTTTCAGATAAGGAGTGAGAATGGTGGGTGTAGATACTAGCTACTATACATCAAACACAGTTTCAGATGAGGTGTGAGAACGATGGTTGTAGATACTAGCTACATCAAACACAGTTTCAGATGAGGAGTGAGAATGGTGGGTGTAGATACTAGCTACTATACATCAAACACAGTTTCAGAGGAGGAGTGAGAACGATGGGTGTAGATACTAACTACATCAAACGCAGTTTCAGAGGAGGAGTGAGAACGATGGGTGTAGATACTAGCTACATCAAACACAGTTTCAGATGAGGAGTGAGAATGGTTGGTGTAGATACTAGCTACTATACATCAAACACAGTTTCAGAGGAGGAGTGAGAACGATGGTTGTAGATACTAGCTACATCAAACACAGTTTCAGATGAGTGAGGACTCTAGTCAGTGGGTGTAGGCAACTCAAAGCAAACACACAATAAGAAGATTAAGACTTCCTATGGGAATTATGATTCATTGTCAACCTGATTTACTAACAGCTTTGTTCTACAGGTCTAAAGGGCATGATTACAAACACGTTATAATGGTCTTCATCTAACAAAGAAAAGTCGAGACTGTCGATTAGGCTGCTACTATCTGAGATCTGTCGCCAAGCAGCTAACACACAGCTAACACACTGCTAACAGACAGCTAATACACTGCTAACAGACAGCTAAAACACAGGTGACAGACAGCTAACAGACAGCAAACACAGAGCTAACACACACTTAACAGACAGCTAACACAAAGCTAACAGACAGCTAACAGACAGCTAACAGACAGCTAACAGACAGCAAACAGACAGCTAACAGACAGCTAACAGATAGCTAACACACAGCTAACAGACAGCTAACACACAGCTAACAGATAGCTAACACACAGCTAACAGACAGCTAACAGACAGCTAACAGATATCTCTCCTAACAGCAAGACAGCTAACACACAGCTAACAGACAGCTAACAGACAGCTAAAGACAGCAGGACCTACTATTATCAGACATCTCTCACACTTAACAGACAGCTAACACAAAGCTAACAGACAGCTAACAGACAGCTAACACACAGCTAACAGACAGCAAACAGACAGCTAACAGACAGCTAACAGATAGCTAACACACAGCTAACAGACAGCTGACAGACTAACAGACTGCTAACAGACAGCAGGACCTACTATTATCTGGGATCTCTCTGCCACACAGCTAACAGACAGCTAACATAATAGACAGCAGCTAACAGACAGCTAGACAGACTAACACACAGCAAACAGACAGCTAACAGACAGCTAACAGACAGACTGCTAACAGACTGCTAATAGACAGCAGGACCTCACCCAAAGCCCTGAGGAGCACCGATCTGATACGTGTAAACAAGAGTCTCCTATAGATGGACAGAGAACAATACAACTATCACAGGAGGATGGTGGCACCTCAATTAGGGAGATGGGGTCGTGGTAATGGCTGGAGCGGAATGAGTGGAATGGTTTCCATCTGTTTGATGCCATTTCATTCGATCCGTTCCAGACATTATTCTGAAATGTCTTCCACTCCATTGAACTTTATTTCATTTTATGAGGAGAGGGAGAACGCTGGGAAGAGAGGGAGAACGTTGGGAAGAGAGGGAGAACGTTGGGAAGAGAGGGAGAACGTTGGGAAGAGAGGGAGAACGCTGGGAAGAGAGGGAGAACGCTGGGAAGAGAGGGGAATGTTGGGGGAGAGAGAGGGAGAACACTGGGAAGAGAGGGGAACGTTGGGAAGGAGAGAGATGGGAGGGTATGGGAAGAGAGGGAGAACTGGGAAGAGAGGGAGAACGCTGTCTTCCAACAGGGGAGAGAGGGAGAACGCTGGGAAGAGAGGGAGAACACTGGGAAGAGAGGGAGAACGCTGGGAGAACGCTGGGAAGAGAGGGAGAACGCTGGGAAGAGAGGGAGAACGCTGGGAAGAGAGGGAGAACGCTGGGAAGAGAGGGAGAACGCTGGGAAGAGAGGGAACGTTGG
>NW_025745283.1:743343-748343 GCF_021184085.1 Oncorhynchus gorbuscha | reverse complement strand
ATGGTTCTACTGGGCCTATCAGAGCTGGGGTAAACAACCTGTGATATGGTTCTACTGGGTCTATCAGAGCTGGGGTAAACAACCTGTGGTATGGTTCTACTGGGCCTATCAGAGCTGGGGTAAACAACCTGTGATATGGTTCTACTGGGTCTATCAGAGCTGGGGTAAACAACCTGTGGTATGGTTCTACTGGGTCTATCAGAGCTGGGGTAAACAACCTGTGGTATGGTTCTACTGGACCTATCAGAGCTGGGGTAAACAACCTGTGGTATGGTTCTACTGGGCCTATCAGAGCTGGGGTAAACAACCTGTGGTATGGTTCTACTGGGCCTATCAGAGCTGGGGTAAACAACCTGTGGTATGGTTCTACTGGGCCTATCAGAGCTGGGGTAAACAACCTGTGATATGGTTCTACTGGGCCTATCAGAGCTGGGGTAAACAACCTGTGATATGGTTCTACTGGGTCTATCAGAGCTGGGGTAAACAACCTGTGGTATGGTTCTACTGGGTCTATCAGAGCTGGGGTAAACAACCTGTGGTATGGTTCTACTGGACCTATCAGAGCTGGGGTAAACAACCTGTGGTATGGTTCTACTGGGCCTATCAGAGCTGGGGTAAACAACCTGTGGTATGGTTCTACTGGGCCTATCAGAGCTGGGGTAAACAACCTGTGGTATGGTTCTACTGGGCCTATCAGAGCTGGGGTAAACAACCTGTGATATGGTTCTACTGGGTCTATCAGAGCTGGGGTAAACAACCTGTGGTATGGTTCTACTGGGCCTATCAGAGCTGGGGTAAACAACCTGTGGTATGGTTCTACTGGGCCTATCAGAGCTGGGGTAAACAACCTGTGGTATGGTTCTACTGGACCTAACAGAGCTGGGGTAAACAACCTGTGGTATGGTTCTACTGGGCCTATCAGAGCTGGGGTTGGTTGGTCATGTGTTGCGGCGAGAAGCTAACGGACCTCGTGGTGGTAAAGATATTAGGATATAGTGTTCGGTTCAGTGTCCGATTCCTCCAGGGCAGGGGAAACCGATTCCTCCAGGGCAGGGGAAACCGATTCCTCCAGGGCAGGGGAAACCGATTCCTCCAGGGCAGGGGAAACCGATTCCTCCAGGGCAGGGGAAACCGATTCCTCCAGGGCAGGGGAAACCGATTCCTCCAGGGCAGGGGAAACCGATTCCTCCAGGGCAAACAGAGAGAGCCCGTGACTCAAATGGCACCCTGTTCCATGTGGGCCCTGGTCAAAAGGAGGGCACTATATAGGGAATAGAGTGTTATTTGGGACGTAGACAGGGTGGTTCTGCAGTGCACCCATTATGGAGGAATGTGTTAGATGGATGGAGGTCGGGGGTTGGTCCCTCCCTGACTGAGGAGGCCCGGGACGGGGATCAAAGGAACCAGCGCTGCATCCTGCCTCCCTTCTCTCTGAAGTGCTCCAGTCGGGTGCAGCTTCATTAACGACCGGCTGCACTGAGAGGGAGAGGGTGGGGTGAGGGTGGAGGATGGTATGGAAGGAGGTAGAGGAGAGGGAGAGGGTGGGGTGAGGGTGGAGGATGGGATGGAAGGAGGTAGCTGGCTCAAGCCGTGTCAGTCCCTCCTCTTTTCACCTTATTGCACCATGTTTAAATGGCTCTGCGGGACAAGCTGTGTCAGTCCCTCCTCTTTTCACCTTATTGCACCAGGTTGAAATGGCTCAAGCCGTGTCAGTCCCTCCTCTTTTCACCCTACTGCACCAGGTTGAAATGGCTCTGCGGGACAAGCCATGTCAGTCCCTCCTCTTTTCACCTTATTGCACCAGGTTGAAATGGCTCAAGCCGTGTCAGTCCCTCCTCTTTTCACCTTATTGCACCAGGTTTAAATGGCTCTGCGGGACAAGCCGTGTCAGTCCCTCCTCTTTTCACCCTACTGCACCAGGTTTAAATGGCTCTGCGGGACAAGCCGTGTCAGTCCCTCCTCTTTTCACCCTACTGCACCAGGTTTAAATGGCTCTGCGGGACAAGCCGTGTCAGTCCCTCCTCTTTTCACCCTACTGCACCAGGTTGAAATGGCTCTGCGGGACAAGCCGTGTCAGTCCCACCTCTTTTCACCTTATTGCACCAGGTTTAAATGGCTCTGCGGGACAAGCCGTGTCAGTCCCTCCTCTTTTCACCTTATTGCACCATGTTTAAATGGCTCTGCGGGACAAGCCGTGTCAGTCCCTCCTCTTTTCACCCTACTGCACCAGGTTTAAATGGCTCTGCGGGACAAGCCGTGTCAGTCCTCCTCTTTTCACCCTACTGCACCAGGTTTAAATGGCTCTGCGGGACAAGCCGTGTCAGTCCCTCCTCTTTTCACCTTATTGCACCAGGTTTAAATGGCTCTGCGGGACAAGCCGTGTCAGTCCCTCCTCTTTTCACCTTATTGCACCATGTTTAAATGGCTCTGCGGGACAAGCCGTGTCAGTCCCTCCTCTTTTCACCCTACTGCACCAGGTTTAAATGGCTCAAGCCGTGTCAGTCCCTCCTCTTTTCACCTTATTGCACCAGGTTTAAATGGCTCTGCGGGACAAGCCGTGTCAGTCCCTCCTCTTTTCACCTTATTGCACCAAGTTTAAATGGCTCTGCGGGACAAGCCGTGTCAGTCCCTCCTCTTTTCACCTTATTGCACCATGTTTAAATGGCTCTGCGGGACAAGCCGTGTCAGTCCCTCCTCTTTTCACCTTATTGCACCAGGTTTAAATGGCTCTGCGGGACAAGCCGTGTCAGTCCCTCCTCTTTTCACCCTACTGCACCAGGTTTAAATGGCTCTGCGGGACAAGCCGTGTCAGTCCCTCCTCTTTTCACCCTACTGCACCAGGTTTAAATGGCTCTAATCTCATATAAAGACAATGATTGGTTTCTGTACTTCATTAGTATTTTGTACAGATTGACCTCACAAACCCTCTTTGGTTTGAGCTGTTGTAGCGTGTCTCTGACGTTAAACCCACGGATTTATACTACCGATGTGAGGGAGCGAGAGAGACGGAAAGAGAAATGGAGAGATAAAGATAGATAGAGAGGGAGCGTGGTCTAGACCTTCAGAGATACAGACTCTACAGAAAACATCTCAGACCTCATCCTGGCCTTCAGCAGAACAGACTACAGTAAACATCTCAGACCTCATCCTGGCCTTCAGCAGAACAGACTACAGTAAACATCTCAGACCTCATCCTGGCCTTCAGCAGAACAGACTACAGTAAACATCTCAGACCTCATCCTGGCCTTCAGCAGAACAGACTACAGTAAACATCTCAGACCTCATCCTGGCCTTCAGCAGAACAGACTACAGTAAACATCTCAGACCTCATCCTGGCCTTCAGCAGAACAGACTACAGTAAACATCTCAGACCTCATCCTGGCCTTCAGCAGAACAGACTACAGTAAACATCTCAGACCTCATCCTGGCCTTCAGCAGAACAGACTACAGTAAACATCTCAGACCTCATCCTGGCCTTCAGCAGAACAGACTACAGTAAACATCTCATCTCAGACCTCATCCTGGCCTTCAGCAGAACAGACTACAGTAAACATCTCAGACCTCATCCTGGCCTTCAGCAGAACAGACTACAGTAAACATCTCAGACCTCATCCTGGCCTTCAGCAGAACAGACTACAGTAAACATCTCAGTCCTCATCCAGTAAACATCTCAGACCTCATCCTGGCCTTCAGCAGAACAGACTACAGTAAACATCTCAGACCTCATCCTGGCCTTCAGCAGAACAGACTACAGTAAACATCTCAGACCTCATCCTGGCCTTCAGCAGAACAGACTACAGTAAACATCTCAGACCTCATCTAGTAAACATCTCAGACCTCATCCAGTAAACATCTCAGACCTCATCCTGGCCTTCAGCAGAACAGACTACAGTAAACATCTCAGACCTCATCCAGTAAACATCTCAGACCTCATCCTGGCCTTCAGCAGAACAGACTACAGTAAACATCTCAGTCTTCATCTAGTAAACATCTCAGACCTCATCCTGGCCTTCAGCAGAACAGACTACAGTAAACATCTCAGTCTTCATCTAGTAAACATCTCAGACCTCATCCTGGCCTTCAACAGAACAGACTACAGTAAACATCTCAGACCTCATCCTTCAGCAGAACAGATTACAGTAAACATCTCAGACCTCATCCTGGCCTTCAACAGAACAGCCTACAGTAAACATCTCAGTCCTCATCCAGTAAACATCTCAGACCTCATCCTGGCCTTCAGCAGAACAGACATTACGGTTGAGAAAATCAATGACCTAACAGATGTTTTTCTGCTTTACTTTATGTTCTTGATGACTGAGGGGCCCCTAGAAGGAAAGGGTCATTTTCCTTGACCTGCACTCCTGAAATAACTTTATAATATGTGAACAGGGAACACGGTTAGTTACCCCAGTCATTGGCCATGAAAAGCAACCCGCAGGCCCCGGCTCTATCTGTCTATTCATTGAGTTCAGACCTCATCAACAGAGAGAGTTCTTCCATGAGGATAATCTTTAAAGGGGTTTGTGTCCGTTGATCAGTCTGCCTTACCTCCCTCGCCTCCTCCTCTCCCCCCTGCCTTACCTCCCTCGCCTCCTCCTCTCTCCCTCTGCCTTACCTCCCTCTCCTCCTCCTCTCTCCCCCTGCCTTACCTCCCTCTCCTCCTCCTCTCTCCCTCTGCCTTACCTCCCTCTCCTTCCTCCTCTCTCCCCCTGCCTTACCTCCCTCGCCTCCTCCTCTCTCCCTGCCTTACCTCCCTCGCCTCCTCCTCTCTCCCTCTGCCTTACCTCCCTCTCCCTCCCTCCCCTCCTTTCTCCCCCTGCCTTACCCCCTCTCCTTCCTCCTTTCTCCCCCTGCCTTACCCCCTCTCCTTCCTCCTCCTCTCCCCCTGCCTTACCCCCCTCTCCTTCCTCCCCTCCTCTCTCCCCCTGCCTTACCCCCCTCTCCTTCCTCCTCTTTCCCCCTGCCTTACCCCCTCTCCTTCCTCCCCCCCTCCTCTCTCT
>NW_025745283.1:705843-738343 GCF_021184085.1 Oncorhynchus gorbuscha | reverse complement strand
ATAAAACCTTTAGTGTTAAACTCTACTGAGGTTAATCAGCAGTCTCACTATAAAACATTTAGTGTTAGAGACTCTACTGAGGTTAATCAGCAGTCTCACTATAAAACATTTAGTGTTAGAGACTCTATTGAGGTTAATCAGCAGTCTCACTATAAAACCTTTAGTGTTAGAGACTCTACTGAGGTTAATCAGCAGTCTCACTATAAAACCTTTAGTGTTAGAGACTCTACTGAGGTTAATCAGCAGTCTCACTATAAAACATTTAGTGTTAGAGACTCTACTGAGGTTAATCAGCAGTCTCACTATAAAACCTTTAGTGTTAGAGACTCTACTGAGGTTAATCAGCAGTCTCACTATAAAACCTTTAGTGTTAGAGACTCTACTGAGGTTAATCAGCAGTCTCACTATAAAACCTTTAGTGTTAGAGACTCTACTGAGGTTAATCAGCAGTCTCACTATAAAACCTTTAGTGTTAGAGACTCTACTGAGGTTAATCAGCAGTCTCACTGTAAAACCTTTAGTGTTAGAGACTCTACTGAGGTTAATCAGCAGTCTCACTATAAAACCTTTAGTGTTAGAGACTCTACTGAGGTACCAGGCCCTGATCCAGCAGAACCATGTTTTGACCCACAGGCCCAAATATATACCCTCATACACAGTATAAATCAATCAAATGTATTTATAAAGCCCTTCGTACATCAGCTGATGTCACAAAGTGATGTACAGAAACTGTCATGTTTTGTCATATATTGTCATGTCTTGTCCTTGTGCTTCCCCTTCTGTTCGTTTCCCCCTGCTGGTCTTATTAGGTTCTTTCCCTCTTTCTATCCCTCTCTCTCCCCCTCCCTCTCTCCCTCTCTCGCTCTCTCTCTCTATCGTTCCGTTCCTGCTCCCAGCTGTTCCTCATTCTCCTAACTACCTCATTTACGCTTTCACACCTGTCCCCTATTTTGCCCTCTGATTAGAGTCCCTATTTCTCCCTCTGTTTTCCGCTTCTGTCCTTGTCGGATCATTGTTTGATGTGTGCTGTGTTCTTGTTCCGTCGAGTTTTTGCCTTCTTCAGATGCTGCGTGTGAGCAGGTGTCTATGTCAGCTACGGCCGGTGCCTTCCCGAAGCGACCTGCAGTCTGTGGTCGCGTCTCCAGTCGTTCCTCTCTACTGACGAGTGGATTTCAGTTTTCCTGTTTTTGCTTTCACCTAGATAATATCCAGGATTATCGCTTTTGTCTAAGACTGGAATAAAGACTCTGTTTTCGTTAAGTCGCTTTTGGGTCCTCATTCACCTGCATAACAGAAACCCAGCCTAAAACCCCAAACAGCAAGCAATGCAGGTGTAGAAGCACGGTGGCTAGGAAAAACTCCCTAGAAAGGCAGAAACCTAGGAAGAAACCTAGAGAGGAACCAGGCTATGAGGGGTGGCCAGTCCTCTTCTGGCTGTACTGGGTGGAGATTATAACAGAACATGGCCAAGATGTTCAAATGTTCATAAATGACCAGCAGGATCAGATAATAATAATAATCACAGTGGTTGTCAGCACCTCAGGAGGAAATGTCAGTTGGCTTTTCATAGCCGATCATTCAGAGTATCTCTACCGCTCAAGAGAGTTGAAAACAGCAGGTCTGGGACAGGTAGCACGTCTGGTGAACAGGTCAGGGTTCCGTAGCCGCAGGCAGAACAGTTGAGGTGTAGAGGCAGGGTTTAGGGGGCAGTGACCTCTGCTCTCTCTTCCTCCTGGCTGGTTAGTGTGACTCATCATGCTGGTGCCTGGTCCTGGTGGTGAGTTTGGACCACAGTATAACAAACAACTGGTTAGTGTGACTCA
This sequence comes from Oncorhynchus gorbuscha, assembly GCF_021184085.1. Lineage (NCBI taxonomy): Eukaryota > Metazoa > Chordata > Actinopteri > Salmoniformes > Salmonidae > Oncorhynchus > Oncorhynchus gorbuscha. Next base: position 736,520 of record NW_025745283.1, on the reverse strand, counting down.
TCATGCTGGTGCCTGGTCCTGGTGGTGAGTTTGGACCACAGTATAACAAACAACCTGTCAGTGGTACAAAACGTCCGTGTTGCCAGGGGTGGCTGGGGGGTAGCTGGGGGTGCAGGCTCTAAAAGGGGCTCTTTGTGTCCCAGACAAACACGGTCCTTGTCTCTCCTGGACCAGCCAAAGCCCTGTTGACTGACCCCTGACCCCTACAGGACCCCTGGACACTGTGGGACCACTCTCAACACCACACTAAACACTAACGGGGCGTTAAAAGGTAATGATGTGAGATCCCGGCAGGCTTGACCTCTCTTCCACTCCTTCCTCTCTCCTGTTTATCCTGTTTCTCATCCTCTCTGTCTCTACTTCCCTTCCTCTCTCCTGTTTCTCATCCTCCCTGTCTCTACTTCCCTTCCTCTCTCCTGTTTCTCATCCTCCCTGTCTCTACTTCCCTTCCTCTCTCCTGTTTCTCATCCTCCCTGTCTTTACTTCCCTTCCTCTCTCCTGTTTCTCATCCTCCCTGTCTCTACTTCCCTTCCTCTCTCCTGTTTCTCATCCTCCCTGTCTCTACTTCCCTTCCTCTCTCCTGTATCTCATCATCCCTGTCTCTACTTCCCTTCCTCTCTCCTGTTTCTCATCCTCTCTCTCTACTTCCCTTCCTCTCTCCTGTTTCTCATCCTCCCTGTCTTTACTTCCCTTCCTCTCTCCTGTTTCTCATCCTCTCTGTCTCTACTTCCCTTCCTCTCTCCTGTTTCTCATCCTCTCTCGCTCTACTTCCCTTCCTCTCTCCTGTTTCTCATCCTCTCTCTCTACTTCCCTTCCTCTCTCCTGTTTCTCATCCTCTCTCGCTCTACTTCCCTTCCTCTCTCCTGTTTCTCATCCTCTCTCGCTCTACTTCCCTTCCTCTCTCCTGTTTCTCATCCTCTCTCTCTACTTCCCTTCCTCTCTCCTGTTTCTCTCCACCTCTCTTTCTCTCCATCCCTGTGAATTCTAACAAGTCGTTATCAAGTGATTATTTGACAGGATTTGGCCATCAGTGCTCCCACACAAAATGCAGAGTAGGAGCAGTTGGCAGTCAACCCGTGATGCCAGAGTCCAACAGTGATGTAACCTGGGATGACTCAGCAGAGCGTCAGTCTGGCACTGTGGGGTCAGGGACAGAAGTCACACACAGTGTACTGACTGAATAACTATTGGCTTAAACATCACAACAAACCCTGGACACTCACACTGGCAGATCGATAGTCATTCTTTCTAAACAGGGGACAATAATGACCTCTCGTCTCTCATTCTCCTGTCTACCTGTGCTTATGTAAGGCACTTTGTGACAACTGTTACTGTTAAATGGCCTATAACTGAATTTGATAGTGCTTTTAGCTTGGTCTTATATTACAATGGTCATGCAGTATTTTTACAATTGTATAAATAGTTTTCAGATGTTCCAATCACAACTGATGACTCTGGGCTATTCTCCTTAAGGGCCAGTTTATCAGACACAGATTAAAACTAGTCCTGGACTGAAAAGATAGATCAATGGTGCATCTCTATCAAAACATTTTTTGTTGTTGTCCAGAACTAGTCTTAATCTGTGTCCAGGAAACCACCCCTCAAAAGTATCAATAACTTGGGAATGGAATGTTGGGAATGGAACATTAAGGAATTGAATGTTGGAATTGAATGTTGGGAATGGAATATTAGGAATGGAATGTTGGGAAAGGAATGTTGGAAATTGAATATTGGGAATGGAATGTTGGGAATTGAATATTAGGAATGGAATGTTGGGAATGGATTATTAGGAATGGAATATTGGGAATGGAATGTTGGGAATGGAATGTTGGGAATGGAATATTAGGAATGGAATATTGGGAATGAAATGTTGGGAATGGAATGTTGGGAGTTTAATATTGGGAATGGAATGTTGGGAATGGAATGTTGGGAATGGAATATTAGGAATGGAATGTTGGGAATGGAATGTTGGGAATGGAATATTAGGAATGGGAATGTTGGGAAAGGAACAAAGAGTTGAAAGAAACACGAATCAGAGAGAACAGTTATATATGGAGCAGTTCTCTGTGTTGTCTACCTGAGTCAGCCTTCTTGGTGTACTTCTTACTCTGGCCCCTGATGATGAGGATGAAAACGAGGAGGAGGATGAAGATTAAGCCCACCAGAGCGATGACCACCAGGAACCACCACTCTTCATAGAAGGGAGAGACTTTCTGGGCTGGAGATGAGAGTCACAAGAGAGCTAGATAACAGATATCTGTACCAAGAGGAAGAACAAGTCACTAACTAAACCTATACTGTATGGGCTGGCTTCCCGGACCTAGATGAAGACAAGTACAGAGTTCAAATGTAAGTCAAATAGAAATTCCACTGGTTAAAATAGTTTTAGTCCTGGAATAGGCTCAATCAGGTCTGGGAAAGGCATCCATATGTATGTTGTAATATTCAGACAAGTATTATACCTGAACAAGCATAACTCACCAGAGATAGAGGGTGAAGGAGCACTGGGGGAGCCATAGCCGTAGTCGTTGACCCCAATGACCCGGAAGTCATAAGTAACCCCTTCTCTCAGCATGTCCAGGTTCAGTGTGTATGATGTCACTTCCTTTGGAATGTCTTTGATGAGGATATCCCACAGTCCTTCATCTAGAGGGGAGCAGGAAATACAGAGTGTTTGATTGAGCCTGCCTGGAGTCCCAGATGGGTGGGTTTTGCACTTTCACACTATTCCACTGGTTCCATTGGTTCCACTGGTTCCATTGGTTCCACTGGTTCCACTGGTTCCATTGGTTCCACTGGTTCCATTGGTTCCACTGGTTCCATTGGTTCCATTTGTTCAGTTGCACCAGGCAAGCCTACAGTCTAATTTCTAATATCTAATATCCCTTGGACTCACCAGAGGGCCTGGCCTCAATGACGTAGCGTGTAATGGGAGCTCGGCCTGGGTCTCCACTGGTCCAGTGTAGGGTGAGGGCCGTGCCGTACCGGGAGATAAAGGGTTCACCTGGAGGGCCTGGGGCTCCTGGAGGGGAGGGGTGGGGAGAGGATGGGAGGGGTGGGGTGGGGAGAGGAGGAGAGGATGGGGGAGGGGAGGGGAGGGATGGGAGGGGTGGGGAGAGGAGGGGAAGATGGGGAGAACATGGGATGGCAGGAATAGGAGAGGAAGGGAGGGGAGGGAGGGGTGGAGTGGGGAGAGGAGGGAAGGGGAGAGGAGGGGATGGGTAGGGAGAGGAGAGGAGGGAAGGGGAGAGGAGGGGTGAGTGGGGAAAGGAGAGGAGGGAAGAGGAGAGGAGGGGTGGGAGTGGGGAGAGGAGAGGAGGGAAGGGGAGAGGAGGGGATGGGTAGGGAGAGGAGGGGAGGGGGGGAGGGAGGGGTGAGGGGGAGAGGAGAGGAGGGAAGGGGAGAGGAGGGGATGGGTAGGGAGAGGAGAGGAGAGGTGGGAAGGGGAGAGGAGGGGGAGTGGGGAGAGGAGGGGGAGTGGGGAGAGGAGGGGATGGGTAGGGAGAGGAGAGGAGAGGAGAGGAGAGGAGGGAGGGAAGGGGAGAGGAGGGGGGAGTGGGGAGAGGAGGGGATGGGTAGGGAGAGGAGAGGAGAGGAGAGGAGGGAGGGAAGGGGAGAGGAGGGGGGAGTGGGGAGATGAGGGGAACAGGACAGATATGTACATTCTGTAATACGACAAACAGAGCACTGACAAAGCCAGCAGTAGGGAGAAAACCTTTTAAAACTTTTTTAAACAGGGAGGTACTAGCAGATCTTGTCCAATAAGAACACAGACCTTCATTTTCTGTTGCAAAACATCTCGCTACAGTGTTCCCTACTGAAGATGACCTAGCCAGGCTACCTTCTCCTGGTCCAGTAGTGATGTTATCTGGACCAGAGATACTGTGTTACCTACCTTCTCCTGGTTCAGCTGGACCAGAGATACTGTTTTACCTACCTTCTCCTGGTCCAGTAGTGATGTTAGCTGGACCAGAGATACTGTGTTACCTACCTTCTCCTGGTTCAGTAGTGATGTTAGCTGGACCAGAGATACTGTCTTACATACCTTCTCCTGGTCCAGTAGTGATGTTAGCTGGACCAGAGATACTGTGTTACCTACCTTCTCCTGGTCCAGTAGTGATGTTAGCTGGACCAGAGATACTGTATTACCTACCTTCTCCTGGTCCAGTAGTGATGTTAGCTGGACCAGAGATACTGTCTTACATACCTTCTCCTGGTCCAGTAGTGATGTTAGCTGGACCAGAGATACTGTGTTACCTACCTTCTGGTCCAGTAGTGATGTTAGCTGGACCAGAGATACTGTGTTACCTACCTTCTCCTGGTCCAGTAGTGATGTTAGCTGGACCAGAGATACTGTGTTACCTACCTTCTCCTGGTCCAGTAGTGATGTTAGCTGGACCAGAGATACTGTGTTACCTACCTTCTCCTGGTCCAGTAGTGATGTTAGCTGGACCAGAGATACTGTGTTACCTACCTTCTCCTGGTCCAGTAGTGATGTTAGCTGGACCAGAGATACTGTGTTACCTACCTTCTCCTGGTCCAGTAGTGATGTTAGCTGGACCAGAGATACTGTGTTACCTACCTTCTCCTGGTCCAGTAGTGATGTTAGCTGGACCAGAGATACTGTATTACCTACCTTCTCCTGGTCCAGTAGTGATGTTATCTGGACCAGAGATACTGTGTTACCTACCTTCTCCTGGTCCAGTAGTGATGTTATCTGGACCAGAGATACTGTGTTACCTACCTTCTCCTGGTCCAGTAGTGATGTTAGCTGGACCAGAGATACTGTGTTACCTACCTTCTCCTGGTCCAGTAGTGATGTTAGCTGGACCAGAGATACTGTGTTACCTACCTTCTCCTGGTCCAGTAGTGATGTTAGCTGGACCAGAGATACTGTGTTACCTACCTTCTCCTGGTCCAGTAGTGATGTTAGCTGGACCAGAGATACTGTGTTACCTACCTTCTCCTGGTCCAGTAGTGATGTTAGCTGGACCAGAGATACTGTGTTACCTACCTTCTCCTGGTCCAGTAGTGATGCTAGCTGGACCAGAGATACTGTGTTACCTACCTTCTCCTGGTCCAGTAGTGATGTTAGCTGGACCAGAGATACTGTGTTACCTACCTTCTCCTGGTAGCTGGACCAGAGATACTGTGTTACCTACCTTCTCCTGGTAGCTGGACCAGAGATACTGTGTTACCTACCTTCTCCTGGTAGCTGGACCAGAGATACTGTGTTACCTACCTTCTCCTGGTCCGGTAGTGATGTTAGCTGGACCAGAGATACTGTGTTACCTACCTTCTCCTGGTCCAGTAGTGATGTTAGCTGGACCAGAGATACTGTGTTACCTACCTTCTCCTGGTCCAGTAGTGATGTTAGCTGGACCAGAGATACTGTGTTACCTACCTTCTCCTGGTCCAGTAGTGATGTTAGCTGGACCAGAGATACTGTGTTACCTACCTTCTCCTGGTCCAGTAGTGATGTTAGCTGGACCAGAGATACTGTGTTACCTACCTTCTCCTGGTCCAGTAGTGATGTTAGCTGGACCAGAGATACTGTGTTACCTACCTTCTCCTGGTCCAGTAGTGATGTTAGCTGGACCAGAGATACTGTATTACCTACCTTCTCCTGGTCCAGTAGTGATGTTAGCTGGACCAGAGATACTGTATTACCTACCTTCTCCTGGTCCAGTAGTGATGGTAGCTGGACCAGAGATACTGTATTACCTACCTTCTCCTGGTCCAGTAGTGATGTTAGCTGGACCAGAGATACTGTGTTACCTACCTTCTCCTGGTAGCTGGACCAGAGATACTGTGTTACCTACCTTCTCCTGGTCCAGTAGTGATGTTAGCTGGACCAGAGATACTGTGTTACCTACCTTCTCCTGGTCCAGTAGTGATGTTAGCTGGACCAGAGATACTGTGTTACCTACCTTCTCCTGGTCCAGTAGTGATGTTAGCTGGACCAGAGATACTGTATTACCTACCTTCTCCTGGTCCAGTAGTGATGTTAGCTGGACCAGAGATACTGTGTTACCTACCTTCTCCTGGTCCAGTAGTGATGTTAGCTGGACCAGAGATACTTGTTACCTACCTTCTCCTGGTCCAGTAGTGATGTTAGCTGGACCAGAGATCTTTCCTACCTTCTCCTGGTAGCTGGACCAGAGATACTGTATTACCTACCTTCTCCTGGTCCAGTAGTGATGTTAGCTGGACCAGAGATACTGTATTACCTACCTTCTCCTGGTAGCTGGACCAGAGATACTGTATTACCTACCTTCTCCTGGTCCAGTAGTGATGTTAGCTGGACCAGAGATACTGTATTACCTACCTTCTCCTGGTCCAGTAGTGATGTTAGCTGGACCAGAGATACTGTATTACCTACCTTCTCCTGGTCCAGTAGTGATGTTAGCTGGACCAGAGATACATTACATACCTTCTCCTGGTCCAGTAGTGATGTTAGCCTCCACCTCCGGCCCGTAGGTGAGGGTCTTGGCCCGGATCCTGAAGTTATAGGTCACCCCGTCAGCCAGGTCCTTAATCTTCATCCACAGGGGGGTGCTGCCCTTCACGTCCACTGTGACTATCTTACTAACACCTGGAGTGGAGTAGAGAGGAGACGGAGAGGAGTCAGTATAGAGATACAGGCTGGAGATACTGGAGGCTAGAAGCTACACCACCTCCCTACTGACAGTTCATGGTAGCATCTTTCCACCTCCCTACTGACAGTTCATGGTAGCATCTTTCCACCTCCCTACTGACAGTTCATGGTAGCATATTTCCACCTCCCTACTGACAGTTCATGGTAGCATCTTTCCACCTCCCTACTGACAGTTCATGGTAGCATCTTTCCACCTCCCTACTGACAGTTCATGGTATATAGGCATGAGTGTCCCCTCCAGATAAACAGACGTATCACTGCACCCCTCCAGATAGTGAGACATGTTCCTCCACCATCCCAGACCCTGCTGTGCCTCTTTCCCTCCCACATGGCTGACTGCTCTAGGGGCCAGATAGAAGCCATTAGTGACCAACAGGCCAGGGACCACCGATGTTCTCTACCTCCCATTCCCAAACCCCCACCCCTGTCTGTTCCTAATTACTACGGAATCTGGAGACTCAACCACACATACCAGCTATTAGCTGGGTTTTCTCTCAACAGGAGAGAGAGGAGGTTGTAAACAAGCTGCCTCCATGTGGCCCCAGGGCCGGCCTAGAACTACCCAGCTGTAACTGATTAGGACACCAATCTAAGACCATGGCGGCGGTGATGCTAGCCTATGACTGTAAATCATCCCACGGACTGATAGTAAACTATCTAGCTATCTGGGTAGTTTAAAGGCCTAACAAAGTAACTAACAGCCTTCCAGCCTTCCAGGCTCCAGAGGTTCTCACCGTCCATGGGTGTGTGAGTGTGAGTGTGTGTGTGTCTGTTTGTCTGTGTGTGCATGTTTGCGTGCATGTGTGTGTGTATGTGTGTGTGTGCATAAGTTCATGTGTGTGTGTGTTTTCTTACTATCAACACTGTGTGTGTGTCTCACCATCCATAAGACTGTGTGTGTGTGCGTGTGTTCATGTGTGTGTGTGTGTGTTTTTTCTCACTCTCAACACGCGTGTGTGTGTGTCTCACCATCAACAGGTGTGCAGGGCTCGTAGACCAGGCGGTAGCCCTCGATGATGCCGTTGGCCTGGCCTGGCTCTCCCCACGACATGTTGACTGACGTGGTGGTCAGCTCACTGAAGTGGAGGAAGCTGGGTCTGCTGGGGGCTGGAGAGGAGGAGGAGGGGGAGGGAGGGGGAGAGGGAGAGGGAGGAGAGAGGGGGAAAATATAGAGCCATGGTTAGGGAAGGAGGGAGAGGGAGGAGAGAGGGGGACAGAGAGAGGAGAGGGAGAGGAGAGGGAAGGAGAGAGAGGGAGGAGAGGGAGAGGGAGAGGGAGAGAGGGAGAGGAGAGGGAGGAGAGGGAAGGAGAGAGGGGGAGAGAGGGGAGGGAGAGGGAGAGGAGAGGGAGAGGAGAGGGAAGGAGAGAGGGGGGAGAGAGAGAGGAGAGGGAGAGGAGAGGGAAGGAGAGAGGGGGAGAAAGAGGGAGGAGAGGGAAGGAGAGAGGGCGGAGAGAGAGGGAGGAGAGGGAAGGAGGGAGAGGGAGGAGAGGGAAGGAGGGAGAGGGAGGAGAGAGGGGGGAGAGAGAGCCATGGTTAGGGAAGGACACCTAGGCTGGCGCACCAGGTCATAGGTCACATGACAACTCCCTCCATCCGGGATATGCTGTTGTACAAATCAAACACACTACTGAAAGCCTTATCTGGAAAGCCACTATGTGATTGAGTTTAGTCCATATCCTGGCAGTCTGCTTCATTCATCAAAGTCATCATACTGAAGCAATACTAGTATTATTCTTGGGGACTGGGACAGATACAATCATCCATTCATCCCCTGACCTTCAGGAAGTCATGTGAGAATTCTGCATTAAATTGCCAAGGCTTGGGTTGGCTCCTCTCCCAGTTACCCTGCAGAGCAGAGAGGAGCGAGGAGACAGAGTATTCTGTGGTCTTTCTGTTTTAGCTCCAGAGCCCTGCAGAGCAGAGAGGAGCGGGAGCCAGAATATTCTGTGGTCTCCTCAGTACTTCATCCCCTCTGCCTCTCTCTGCAATGTCACAGTCCTTCAAGAGGCCGGGTGACCAGCTTGGCTGCGGGAAACACCAGAGGAATTCATTCTGTAAACTGATTCCCCTCTAGAACCCACAGAGGAGGTTTTAGTGTGTTTGTCTGCAGGGGGGTGACTGACTGAACACAGGCCTCTTTGTGTGTGTCAGTAGTGTGGCAGGACGTGGGTCAGAACAACCCATTCCACATGTGTCCCCATCACTCTACAGTACCGGGGTTGAATGGCGAGGACACTGCAACTGAGATTTACCGAGGGTTAAAATCAAATCAAATGTTTTTTGTCACGTGCTCCGAAGACATCAGGTGTTACTTTACCGGTGGAATGCTGACTGACAAGCCCTTTACCAACAATGCAGTTCTCTCTATTTTACTGCCCCAAAACCACTCCATTTTCCCAGGATAAATAACTGCGAGAAACCAGTCAATTATAATAAATAATTGATGTGAACATCATGACGTGAAATGGACCTGGAACTGTTTAATGATATGCGCTGTCTACATCTGGATTCTCCACGGCCTTCTCTCTGGCAGGATGACTCATCAACGCTCAGGGTGGGGAACGACAGCCCATGTCAGGACGTAGACCTCTCATCTCACGGTAACGTTTTGTTCTTGTGGCAGACAGGTCTACATTTGCTGCAGCAGAGCCGACAGTAATATAATGACCGTGTCTTATCATCTCCATCTGGCTTTCAGGGCTCAGATGATTTTTCAATTGTAAAGATGTAATTTTTTTTTTGCAGCTGCAGTTTTAAAACCCTCCTATATAGTTGCTTTAGATCAGTGTACGAGAGAGCACACTCTCACTGTCTTTCACTCTCAACCAATTCCATTCAGCATCTAAAATACAGAATCCTGTTCTAGATTAAAAAACGCTTCTTACTGTAGCTCTTGGAGTCCCATGCAGGAAAAACTAGACTAGCTTGCTGGACATCATTTTGTAGCATTTCTTAAACCAACAGACTAAAATAAGAGGGACGCAAAACTCACTGGTAGTCTGAAAGAAGACCAGCCAGTAGAACTCACTGGTAGTCTGAAAGAAGAGCAGCCAGTAGAACTCACTGGTAGTCTCAAAGAAGAACAGCCAGTAGAACTCACTGGTAGTCTGAAAGAAGAGCAGCCAGTAGAACTCACTGGTAGTCTGAAAGAAGAACAGCCAGTAGAACTCACTGGTAGTCTGAAAGAAGAACAGCCAGTAGAACTCACTGGTAGTCTGATAGAAGAACAGCCAGTAGAACTCACTGGTAGTCTGAAAGAAGAGCAGCCAGTAGAACTCACTGGTAGTCTGAAAGAAGAACAGCCAGTAGAACTCACTGGTAGTCTGATAGAAGAACAGCCAGCAGAACTCACTGGTAGTCTGAAAGAAGAGCAGCCAGTAGAACTCACTGGTAGTCTCAAAGAAGAACAGCCAGTAGAACTCACTGGTAGTCTGAAAGAAGAACAGCCAGTAGAACTCACTGGTAGTCTGAAAGAAGAACAGCCAGTAGAACTCACTGGTAGTCTGAAAGAAGAACAGCCAGTAGAACTCACTGGTAGTCTAAAAGAAGACCAGCCAGTAGAACTCACTGGTAGGCTGAAAGAAGAACAGCCAGTAGAACTCACTGGTAGTCTGAAAGAAGAACAGCCAGTAGAACTCACTGGTAGTCTAATAGAAGAACAGCCAGTAGAACTCACTGGTAGGCTGAAAGAAGAGCAGCCAGTAGAACTCACTGGTAGTCTGAAAGAAGAACAGCCAGTAGAACTCACTGGCAGTCTCAAAGAAGAACAGCCAGTAGAACTCACTGGTAGTCTGAAAGAAGAACAGCCAGTAGAACTCCCTGGTAGTCTGAAAGAAGAACAGCCAGTATAACTCACTGGTAGTCTGAAAGAAGAACAGCCAGTAGAACTCACTGGTAGTCTGAAAGAAGACCAGCCAGTAGAACTCACTGGTAGTCTGATAGAAGAACAGCCAGTAGAACTCACTGGTAGTCTGAAAGAAGAACAGCCAGTAGAACTCAATGGTAGTCTGAAAGAAGAACAGCCAGTAGAACTCACTGGTAGTCTGAAACACTGGTAGTCTGAAAGAAGAGCAGCCAGTAGAACTCACTGGTAGTCTGAAAGAAGAACAGCCAGTAGAACTCACTGGTAGTCTGAAAGAAGAATAGCCAGTAGAACTCACTGGTAGTCTGAAAGAAGATCAGCCAGTAGAACTCACTGGTAGTCTGAAAGAAGAACAGCCAGTAGAACTCACTGGTAGTCTGAAAGAAGAACAGCCAGTAGAACTCACTGGTAGTCTGAAAGAAGAACAGCCAGTAGAACTCACTGGTATTCTGAAAGAAGAACAGCCAGTAGAACTCACTGGTAGTCTGAAAGAAGAACAGCCAGTAGAACTCACTGGTAGTCTGATAGAAGAACAGCCAGTAGAACTCACTGGTAGTCTGAAAGAAGAACAGCCCGTAGAACTCACTGGTAGTCTCAAAGAAGAACAGCCAGTAGAACTCACTGGTAGTCTGAAAGAAGAACAGCCAGTAGAACGTACTGGTAGTCTGAAAGAAGAGCAGCCAGTAGAACTCACTGGTGGTCTGAAAGAAGAACAGCCAGTAGAACTCACTCGTGGTCTGAAAGAAGAGCAGCCAGTAGAACTCACTGGTAGTCTGAAAGAAGAGCAGCCAGTAGAACTCACTGGTAGTCTGAAAGAAGAGCAGCCAGTAGAACTCACTGGTAGTCTGATAGAAGAGCAGCCAGTAGAACTCACTGGTAGTCTGAAAGAAGAGTGAACATGCGATAGCGGTAGGCTGTAGTAGTTATTATTGTAGTAGTTATAATACAATACAATACAGTAACACAGTATAATACAATGCAGTACAGTAATACAGTATAATACAATGCAGTACAGTAATACAGTATAATACAATACAGTACAGTAATACAGTATAATACAATACAGTACAGTAACACAGTATAATACAATACAGTACAGTAATACAGTATAATACAATACAATACAGTAATACAGTATAATACAATACAATACAGTAACACAGTATAATACAATACAGTACAGTAATACAGTATAATACAATACAATACAGTAACACAGTATAATACAATACAATACAGTAATACAGTATAATACAATACAATACTGTAACACAGTATAATACAATACAGTACAGTAACACAGTTCACACTCAAAAAGATTAGCCTAATGGAGCTAGTTTCATGTATTTACCCAAGAGACCACATAGCCAGCTACATCTATTGGCTTTTTATTGTTTTATCAAATCCAGACAGAGTATTCTTCATATGCTTTTGAATAAAGGTCCGGTTTTGGCGGGAAATACCGGGTAACCCCGGAGAAAACTACTGGGAAAATATTCAACCCTATACAGTACCATCCTCCTCCTCCTCTTCCTCTATAGTGTCATCGGGCTTCCATTCCACCTCTGTGATTTCCCCATGAAAACGTTAGTAGTAGCTGTCAAATCCTTATCAATAAGACTCAAACCACCCCCCTGACTGTTAGTTCCCATATCCTGGGTCCAAACCTGTCGCATATATGTCCTATTTACTGTAAGGCAAGGGGACAACATCGACGGTTACACAATCTGTAGTGTGCAGTACGTGTCCCTGGTGCTGAATACCAGTGACTCAAGCTGACAGCTCTCATCCGTTTCTCCTGTAGTAAGATATTGTGACTGGAGTGGGCACAGGGTCCTGAGAATATCCTTCAAACTGAACTGACTAGAGGACAGAGAGGGCACAGTGTCCTGAGAATATCCTTCAAACTGAACTGACTAGAGGACAGAGAGGGCACAGGGTCCTGAGAATATCCTTCAAACTGAACTGACTAGAGGACAGAGAGGGCACAGTGTCCTGAGAATATCCTTCAAACTGAACTGACTAGAGGACAGAGAGGGCACAGGGTCCTGAGAATATCCTTCAAACTGAACTGACATGAGGACAGAGAGGGCACAGGGTCCTGAGAATATCCTTCAAACTGAACTGACTAGAGGACAGAGAGGGTACAGGGCCCTGAGAATATCCTTCAAACTGAACTGACTAGAGGACAGAGAGGGTACAGGGTCCTGAGAATATCCTTCAAACTGAACTGGGACATGAGGACAGAGAGGGCACAGGGTCCTGAGAATATCCTTCAAACTGAACTGACTAGAGGACAGAGAGGGTACAGGGTCCTGAGAATATCCTTCAAACTGAACTGGGACATGAGGACAGAGAGGGCACAGGGTCCTGAGAATATCCTTCAAACTGAACTGACTAGAGGACAGAGAGGGTACAGGGTCCTGAGAATATCCTTCAAACTGAACTGGGACATGAGGACAGAGAGGGCACAGGGTCCTGAGAATATCCTTCAAACTTCTAGAGGACAGAGAGGGTACACCTGAAATATCCTTCAAACTGACTGACTAGAGGACAGAGAGGGCACAGGGTCCTGAGAATATCCTTCAAACTGAACTGACTAGAGGACAGAGAGGGCACAGGGTCCTGAGAATATCCTTCAAACTGAACTGACTAGAGGACAGAGAGGGTACAGGGTCCTGAGAATATCCTTCAAACTGAACTGACTAGAGGACAGAGAGGGCACAGGGTCCTGAGAATATCCTTCAAACTGAACTGACTAGAGGACAGAGAGGGTACAGGGTCCTGAGAATATCCTTCAAACTGAACTGGGACATGAGGACAGAGAGGGCACAGGGTCCTGAGAATATCCTTCAAACTGAACTGACTAGAGGACAGAGAGGGCACAGGGTCCTGAGAATATCCTTCAAACTGAACTGACTAGAGGACAGAGAGGGTACAGGGTCCTGAGAATATCCTTCAAACTGAACTGACTAGAGGACAGAGAGGGTACAGGGTCCTGAGAATATCCTTCAAACTGAACTGGGACATGAGGACAGAGAGGGCACAGAGTCCTGAGAATATCCTTCAAACTGAACTGACTAGAGGACAGAGAGGGGGCACAGGGTCCTGAGAATATCCTTCAAACTGAACTGACTAGAGGACAGAGAGGGTACAGGGTCCTGAGAATATCCTTCAAACTACAAACTGAACTGGGACATGAGGACAGAGAGGGCACAGGGTCCTGAGAATATCCTTCAAACTGAACTGACTAGAGGACAGAGAGGGTACAGGGTCCTGAGAATATCCTTCAAACTGAACTGGGACATGAGGACAGAGAGGGCACAGGGTCCTGAGAATATCCTTCAAACTGAACTGACTAGAGGACAGAGAGGGTACAGGGTCCTGAGAATATCCTTCAAACTGAACTGGGACATGAGGACAGAGAGGGCACAGGGCCCTGAGAATATCCTTCAAACTGAACTGACTAGAGGACAGAGAGGGTACAGGGTCCTGAGAATATCCTTCAAACTGAACTGGGACATGAGGACAGAGAGGGCACAGGGTCCTGAGAATATCCTTCAAACTGAACTGACTAGAGGACAGAGAGGGCACAGGGTCCTGAGAATATCCTTCAAACTGAACTGGGACATGAGGACAGAGAGGGCACAGGGCCCTGAGAATATCCTTCAAACTGAACTGACTAGAGGACAGAGAGGGCACAGGGTCCTGAGAATATCCTTCAAACTGAACTGGGACATGAGGACAGAGAGGGCACAGGGCCCTGAGAATATCCTTCAAACTGAACTGACTAGAGGACAGAGAGGGTACAGAGTCCTGAGAATATCCTTCAAACTGAACTGACTAGAGGACAGAGAGGGCACAGGGTCCTGAGAATATCCTTCAAACTGAACTGGGACATGAGGACAGAGAGGGCACAGGGTCCTGAGAATATCCTTCAAACTGAACTGGGACATGAGGACAGAGAGGGCACAGGGTCCTGAGAATATCCTTCAAACTGAACTGGGACATGAGGACAGAGAGGGCACAGGGTCCTGAGAATATCCTTCAAACTGAACTGACTAGAGGACAGAGAGGGTACAGAGTCCTGAGAATATCCTTCAAACTGAACTGACTAGAGGACAGAGAGGGCACAGGGTCCTGAGAATATCCTTCAAACTGAACTGACTAGAGGACAGAGAGGGCACAGGGTCCTGAGAATATCCTTCAAACTGAACTGACTAGAGGACAGAGAGGGCACAGGGTCCTGAGAATATCCTTCAAACTGAACTGACTAGAGGACAGAGAGGGCACAGGGTCCTGAGAATATCCTTCAAACTGAACTGGGACATGAGGACACAGGGTCCTGATAATATCCTTCAAACTGAACTGACTAGAGGACAGAGAGGGCACAGGGTCCTGAGAATATCCTTCAAACTGAACTGGGACATGAGGACACAGGGTCCTGATAATATCCTTCAAACTGAACTGACTAGAGGACAGAGAGGGCACAGGGTCCTGAGAATATCCTTCAAACTGAACTGACTAGAGGACAGAGAGGGTACAGGGTCCTGAGAATATCCTTCAAACTGAACTGACTAGAGGACAGAGAGGGCACAGGGTCCTGAGAATATCCTTCAAACTGAACTGACTAGAGGACAGAGAGGGTACAGGGTCCTGAGAATACCCTTCAAACTGAACTGACTAGAGGACAGAGAGGGTACAGGGTCCTGAGAATATCCTTCAAACTGAACTGACTTGAGGACAGAGAGGGCACAGGGTCCTGAGAATACCCTTCAAACTGAACTGGGACATGAGGACAGAGAGGGCACAGGGTCCTGAGAATATCCTTCAAACTGAACTGACTAGAGGACAGAGAGGGTACAGGGTCCTGAGAATATCCTTCAAACTGAACTGACTAGAGGACAGAGAGGGCACAGGGTCCTGAGAATATCCTTCAAACTGAACTGACTAGAGGACAGAGAGGGTACAGGGTCCTGAGAATATCCTTCAAACTGAACTGACTAGAGGACAGAGAGGGCACAGGGTCCTGAGAATATCCTTCAAACTGAACTGGGACATGAGGACACAGGGTCCTGAGAATATCCTTCAAACTGAACTGACTAGAGGACAGAGAGGGTACAGGGCCCTGAGAATATCCTTCAAACTGAACTGACTAGAGGACAGAGAGGGCACAGGGTCCTGAGAATATCCTTCAAACTGAACTGACTAGAGGACAGAGAGGGTACAGGGCCCTGAGAATATCCTTCAAACTGAACTGACTAGAGGACAGAGAGGGTACAGGGCCCTGAGAATATCCTTCAAACTGAACTGACTAGAGGACAGAGAGGGTACAGGGCCCTGAGAATATCCTTCAAACTGAACTGACTAGAGGACAGAGAGGGCACAGGGTCCTGAGAATACCCTTCAAACTGAACTGACTAGAGGACAGAGAGGGTACAGGGTCCTGAGAATATCCTTCAAACTGAACTGACTAGAGGACAGAGAGGGCACAGGGTCCTGAGAATATCCTTCAAACTGAACTGACTAGAGGACAGAGAGGGCACAGGGTCCTGAGAATATCCTTCAAACTGAACTGACTAGAGGACAGAGAGGGTACAGGGTCCTGAGAATATCCTTCAAACTGAACTGACTAGAGGACAGAGAGGGCACAGGGTCCTGAGAATATCCTTCAAACTGAACTGACTAGAGGACAGAGAGGGCACAGGGTCCTGAGAATATCCTTCAAACTGAACTGACTAGAGGACAGAGAGGGTACAGGGTCCTGAGAATATCCTTCAAACTGAACTGACTAGAGGACAGAGAGGGTACAGGGCCCTGAGAATATCCTTCAAACTGAACTGACTAGAGGACAGAGAGGGCACAGGGTCCTGAGAATATCCTTCAAACTGAACTGACTAGAGGACAGAGAGGGCACAGGGTCCTGAGAATACCCTTCAAACTGAACTGGGACATGAGGACAGAGAGGGCACAGGGTCCTGAGAATACCCTTCAAACTGAACTGGGACACGAGGACAGAGAGGGCACAGGGTCCTGAGAATATCCTTCAAACTGAACTGGGACATGAGGACAGAGAGGGCACAGGGCCCTGAGAATATCCTTCAAACTGAACTGACTAGAGGACAGAGAGGGCACAGGGTCCTGAGAATATCCTTCAAACTGAACTGACTAGAGGACAGAGAGGGTACAGGGTCCTGAGAATATCCTTCAAACTGAACTGGGACATGAGGACAGAGAGGGCACAGGGTCCTGAGAATACCCTTCAAACTGAACTGGGACATGAGGACAGAGAGGGCACAGGGTCCTGAGAATATCCTTCAAACTGAACTGACTAGAGGACAGAGAGGGCACAGGGTCCTGAGAATATCCTTCAAACTGAACTGACTAGAGGATAGAGAGGGTACAGGGTCCTGAGAATATCCTTCAAACTGAACTGACTAGAGGACAGAGAGGGCACAGGGTCCTGAGAATATCCTTCAAACTGAACTGACTAGAGGACAGAGAGGGCACAGAGTCCTGAGAATATCCTTCAAACTGAACTGGGACATGAGGACAGAGAGGGCACAGAGTCCTGAGAATATCCTTCAAACTGAACTGGGACATGAGGACAGAGAGGGTACAGGGTCCTGAGAATACCCTTCAAACTGAACTGGGACATGAGGACAGAGAGGGCACAGGGTCCTGAGAATATCCTTCAAACTGAACTGAGAGGACAGAGAGGGCTAGAGGGACAGAGAGGGCACAGGGTCCTGAGAATATCCTTCAAACTGAACTGACTAGAGGACAGAGAGGGTACAGGGTCCTGAGAATATCCTTCAAACTGAACTGACTAGAGGACAGAGAGGGCACAGGGTCCTGAGAATATCCTTCAAACTGAACTGACTAGAGGACAGAGAGGGCACAGGGTCCTGAGAATATCCTTCAAACTGAACTGACATGAGGACAGAGAGGGCACAGGGTCCTGAGAATATCCTTCAAACTGAACTGACTAGAGGACAGAGAGGGCACAGAGTCCTGAGAATATCCTTCAAACTGAACTGACTAGAGGACAGAGAGGGCACAGGGTCCTGAGAATATCCTTCAAACTGAACTGACTAGAGGACAGAGAGGGTACAGGGTCCTGAGAATATCCTTCAAACTGAACTGACTAGAGGACAGAGAGGGCACAGGGTCCTGAGAATATCCTTCAAACTGAACTGACTAGAGGACAGAGAGGGCACAGGGCCCTGAGAATATCCTTCAAACTGAACTGACTAGAGGACAGAGAGGGTACAGGGTCCTGAGAATATCCTTCAAACTGAACTGACTAGAGGACAGAGAGGGTACAGGGCCCTGAGAATATCCTTCAAACTGAACTGACTAGAGGACAGAGAGGGCACAGGGTCCTGAGAATATCCTTCAAACTGAACTGACTAGAGGACAGAGAGGGCACAGGGTCCTGAGAATATCCTTCAAACTGAACTGACTAGAGGACAGAGAGGGCACAGGGTCCTGAGAATATCCTTCAAACTGAACTGACTAGAGGACAGAGAGGGCACAGTGTCCTGAGAATATCCTTCAAACTGAACTGACTAGAGGACAGAGTGGGCACAGGGTCCTGAGAATATCCTTCAAACTGAACTGACTAGAGGACAGAGAGGGTACAGGGTCCTGAGAATATCCTTCAAACTGAACTGGGACATGAGGACAGAGAGGGCACAGGGTCCTGAGAATATCCTTCAAACTGAACTGACTAGAGGACAGAGAGGGCACAGGGTCCTGAGAATATCCTTCAAACTGAACTGACTAGAGGACAGAGAGGGTACAGGGTCCTGAGAATATCCTTCAAACTGAACTGACTAGAGGACAGAGAGGGCACAGGGTCCTGAGAATATCCTTCAAACTGAACTGACTAGAGGACAGAGAGGGCACAGGGTCCTGAGAATATCCTTCAAACTGAACTGACTAGAGGACAGACAGACAGACAGACAGACAGACAGACAGACAGACAGACAGACAGACAGACAGACAGACAGACAGACAGACAGACAGACAGACAGACAGACAGACAGACAGACAGACAGACAGACAGACAGACAGACAGACAGACAGACAGACAGACAGACAGACAGACAGACAGACAGACAGACAGACAGACAGACAGACAGACAGACAGACAGACAGACAGACAGACAGACAGGAGTAGCACAGTTAAGGTACAGATAGTTACACCGTGTGTAGTGTAGTACTACTGAGAACCACTGAGTCAGAGCTGAAAGCTCTCATCTGTTTCTCATGCAGTGCACTACTGTGGCAGGGAACAGAGTCCTGAGCTTATCCTTCAAACTGGCACTTGAGAACATTGGAACAGTGAGTGGGAGAGAGGGAGATAGAAAGGGACAGAAGAAGAGGGAGCCTAATGGTGGTGGGTAGCACAGATACAGTAGTAGATGTGATGCAGTGCTGTTGGTCAGCTTCCTACTCTGACTGTAACTCTGTACTGTCCTATTGACTGGCTCTAACCCAGTCGCTTTGGCTTAGAGCTCAACTGCTTGTTGAGACCGCCCTCTGGTGGGCAATTGAAGGATACCACATATACTATAGGTGGCGTGTCTGTGTGTGTGTGTGTGTCAGTGTGCATGTGTGTGTGTGTGTGTTAGTGTGTCCTTTACCGGCCTGCTGTGTGTGTGTGTGTGTGTGTGTGTGTGTGTGTGTGTGTGTGTGTGTGTGTGTGTGTGTGTGTGTGTGTGTGTGTGTGTGTGTGTGTGTGTGTGTGTGTGTGTGTGTGTGTGTGCATGTGTGTGTCAGTGTGCATGTGTGTGTGTGTGCGTGGCCCTTACCAGCCTGTTGTGTTCGGCCCCTGGTCGGGGGACTCCGGGGTCCGTCCCCTGCTGCGTTGAAGGCTGCTACACTGATCATGTATGTGGTATAGCCAGTCAGGTTCTTAATCTTGACCCCGAGATCTGGGAGGAACATGGTACGCAGTCTCTCTGTCTCATTCTGCAGCTGGAACTCCCAGAAGTAGATCTAGAATACATGAGGAAGGGTCAGAGGTTATATTCAGATAGAGCTATATACATGATGAAGGGTCAGAGGTTATATTCAGATAGAGCTATATACATGATGAAGGGTCAGAGGTTATATTCAGATAGAGCTATATACATGATGAAGGGTCAGAGGTTATATTCAGATAGAGCTATATACATGATGAAGGGTCAGAGGTTATATTCAGATAGAGCTATATACATGATGAAGGGTCAGAGGTTATATTCAGATAGAGCTATATACATGATGAAGGGTCAGAGGTTATTTTCACATTCTATCAGTTGTTTCACTAACTTCATCTATGGCTTAGCATGTTGTGTGTGTGTGTGTGTGTGTGTGTGTGTGTGTGTGTGTGTGTGTGTGTGTGTGTGTGTGTGTGTGTGTGTGTGTGTGTGTGTGTGTGTGTGTGTGTGTGTGTGTGTGTGTGTGTGTGTGTGTGTGTTGTGATTGACCGGTTGGATCAGATGTACCAGTCCTGGAACAGATCAAGTGGAACCAGCTTGGTCTTGGAGAGGTTTGACAAACACTGTCCTACAGTATGGTGTCCTACAGTATGGTGTCCTACAGAATGGTGTCCTACAGTATGGTGTCCTACAGAATGGTGTCCTACAGTATGGTGTCCTACAGAATGGTGTCCTACAGTATGGTGTCCTACAGTATGGTATACTACAGTATGGTATACTACAGTATGGTGTCCTACAGTATGGTGTCCTACAGTATGGTGTCCTACAGTATGGTATACTACAGACCCACATGTTCTACAGTATGGTGTCCTACAGTATGGTGTCCTACAGTATGGTGTCCTACAGTATGGTATACTACAGACCCACATGTTCTACAGTATGGTGTCCTACAGTATGGTGTCCTACAGTATGGTGTCCTACAGTATGGTATACTACAGACCCACATGTTCTACAGTATGGTGTCCTACAGTATGGTGTCCTACAGTATGGTATACTACAGTATGGTATACTACAGACCCACATGTTCTACAGTATGGTATACTACAGTTTGGTATATTACAGTATGGTATACTACAAACCCACATGTTCTACAGTATGGTATACTACAGTATGGTGTCCTACAGTATGGTGTCCTACAGTATGGTATACTACAGTATGGTGTCCTACAGTATGGTGTCCTACAGTATGGTGTCCTACAGTATGGTATACTACAGACCCACATGTTCTACAGTATGGTATACTACAGTTTGGTATATTACAGTATGGTATACTACAAACCCACATGTTCTACAGTATGGTATACTACAGTATGGTATACTACAGACCCACATGTTCTACAGTATGGTATACTACAGTATGGTATACTACAGTTTGGTATATTACAGTATGGCATACTACAGTATGGTATACTACAGTTTGGTATATTACAGTATGGTATACTACAGTATGGTATACTACAGTTTGGTATATTACAGTATGGTATACTACAGTATGGTATACTACAGTTTGGTATATTACAGTATGGTATACTACAAACCCACATGTTCTACAGTATGGTATACTACAGTATGGTATACTACAGACCCACATGTTCTACAGTATGGTATACTACAGTTTGGTATATTACAGTATGGTATACTACAGACCCACATGTTCTACAGTATGGTATACTATAGTATGCTATACTACAGACCCACATGTTCTTCAGTATGGTATACTACAGTATGTTATACTTCAGTTTGGTATACTACAGACCCACATGTTCCACAGTACACTACAGTATGGTATACTACAGTATGCTATACTACAGACCCACATGCTCTACAGTATGCTATACTACAGTATTCTATACTACAGACCCACATGTTAGAAGTGGTTCAGGTTAAGTGATTGCCCAGATTGTGATCCTCACCTTGTACCCCTGTATGTCTCCATTCTGAGAGTCAAGAGGAGGCGGGCTCCATGTGACATCCAGCTGGGTGGCTGTTGATGATTGGATGGTCACAGATTGGGGCGGGGCTGTTGGAACTGGAGTGGAGTGGAGGGGTAAACATTCAATAGTGATAGTGATATTGGTCAGACCAGGTCCAATTGATATGGCAAATACCTTTAAATAGTTGAGCTGTGCTTGGGTTCGTTTTCCAGAACAGTGGAACCACTAAGGACAATAACGTTGATCTCATCATCGCTTCTTACCTGCCTCTCCTACAAACACTTCCTGTGGCGTGCTGGTAGGTCCCTCTCCCACGGCGTTGTACACACTTAGGCGGATCTCATAACGCTTGTGTTTACTCAAGTCTGTGGGGGGAGAAACACAGAAAGGAGTTATCCGGCCTGGGAGGACCATCCGACAGCAGTGCCACTGCTCATACAACTATATGAGCTGAAGGAAACGCAGAGAGATAAAGTGAAGAGGTCAAAGGTCAGGACACAACCTGATGAGGAAGAGGTAAAACAACACCATGACAGGATGGTTAAATATTAAGACAAATGAGGAAGAGCAGAGATGTGGGATGCTGGAAAACACACAGATGATTGTCAGGCAGACAGAGAGAGAGAGACAGAGGAGGCTGCTGAGGGGAGGACGGCTCATCATAAGGGCCAGAACGGAGCGAGTAGAAACATGTGTCTGATGTACTTTATACCATTCCACTAATTCTGCTCCAGTCATTACCACGAGCCCCTCCTCCCCACCAGCCTCCTGTGATACAGTGGACTTACTATCAAGCTCGTACTGGGTGAGCGAGGACTCGCTCAGGTTCCTCACACTGTAGGGGGCTAGAGGGTGACGGACCAGGGTGGGATGAGGGGTGAGGGAGGACAGAACACAGGGAGTCAGGGCAGCCACCATAAAGAGGCAGAGAGAGGGGGAGGAGAGAGAGAGAGAGAGAGAGAGAGAGAGAGAGAGAGAGGAGAGAGAGAGAGGGAGAGAGAGGGAGGGAGGAGAGAGAGGGAGGAGAGAGAGAGGGAGGAGAGAGAGAGGGAGGAGAGAGAGAGAGGAGGAGAAAGAGGGAGCAGACTGATGTTATGTCTTCATGGTAACGTGTGAACAGAGACCCACAGTCACCCAACGGCTGAGCTGAGGAAAAGTTTAAGGAAACAAACAGAGGTCAGAGGTCAACTCACCAGTGAGCTCCGCCCAGTTGGAGGCGGGGCTGTTGATGGTTCGTATGGTGAAGCTACGGAGGCGGTCGTTTTGTAACTCCCGGTATCGTACCCTGAACCCCAGCAGCACCCCGTTTATCAGCTTCTCAGCAGGCGGCTGGAAGGGGGATCCATCACATTTATTCATAAAGACCTTTTTATATCCACGGTCCTACACCAACAAAGTGTTTTACAGTAAACCCAGACTATCTAGAAGAGAGAAAACTGCACTTTACAAATGTACCACTTACCTCCCATCGGACCAGCACCGACGTGGTGGTGTGGGGTGTAACAGAGAGGATTGTGGGAGCTTTGTCTGGGGCTGTGTGGAGACAGATATAGGGGTATCGTTGAACTGGTGGACTGTATAAATAAACACACACACACACGCACACACGCACACACACACACACACACACACACACACACACACACACACACACACACACACACACACACACACACACACACACACACACACACACACACACACACACACACACACAGAGAGAGAGAGAGAGAGAGAGAGAGAGAGAGAGAGAGAGAGAGAGAGAGAGAGAGAGAGAGAGAGAGAGAGAGAGAGAGAGAGAGAGAGAGAGAGAGAGAGAGAGAGAGAGAGAGAGAGAGAGAGAGAGAGAGAGAGAGGGAGAGAGAGAGGAGAGAGAGAGAGAGAGAGAGAGAGAGAGAGAGAGAGAGAGAGAGAGAGAGAGAGAGAGAGAGAGAGAGAGAGAGAGAGAGAGAGGGAGGAGAGAGAGAGAGATA
Source organism: Oncorhynchus gorbuscha (assembly GCF_021184085.1). Lineage (NCBI taxonomy): Eukaryota > Metazoa > Chordata > Actinopteri > Salmoniformes > Salmonidae > Oncorhynchus > Oncorhynchus gorbuscha. Next base: position 713,106 of record NW_025745283.1, on the reverse strand, counting down.
GAGAGAGATAGAGAGAGAGAGAGAGAGAGAGAGAGAGAGAGAGAGAGAGAGAGAGAGAGAGAGAGAGAGACAGAGAGAGAGAGAGGAGAGAGAGAGAGAGAGAGAGAGAGAGAGAGAGAGAGAGAGAGAGAGAGAGAGAGAGAGAGAGAGAGAGAGAGAGGGAGAGGGAGAGGGAGAGAGGAGAGAGAGAGAGAGAGAGAGAGAGAGAGAGAGAGAGAGAGAGAGAGAGAGAGAGAGAGAGAGAGAGAGAGAGAGAGAGAGAGAGAGAGAGAGAGAGAGAGAGAGAGAGAGAGAGAGACAGCAATGAGAGACAGTAATCAGAGAGACAGAAATGGCTGCCTAGTGAGGAGGACTGTCTGTCTCCCAGTACAGTGCAGTGACTAGACACAGGTCTCATGAGGATAACACAGCAAAAACAGCATTGAATCAACATGAACCTGGGATCAAATAGTTGACAGCTTGGCTCATTGAAACCAACAAAATAGTTCCTCATTTGAAAAACTATCTGGCACTACAGGCAGACTGAAACAAACTCTCAAAACCCTGTCCATCTGGCACTACAGGCAGACTGAAACAAACTCTCAAAACCCTGTCCATCTGGCACTACAGGCAGACTTAAACAAACTCTCAAAACCCTGTCCATCTGGCACTACGGGCAGACTGAAACAAACTCTCAAAACCCTGTCCATCTAGCACCACAGGCAGACTGAAACAAACTCTCAAAACCCTGTCCATCTGGCACTACGGGCAGACTGAAACAAACTCTCAAAACCCTGTCCATCTGGCACTACGGGCAGACTTAAACAAACTCTCAAAACCCTGTCCATCTGGCACTACGGGCAGACTGAAACAAACTCTCAAAACCCTGTCCATCTGGCACTACGGGCAGACTGAAACAAACTCTCAAAACCCTGTCCATCTGGCACTACGGGCAGACTTAAACAAACTCTCAAAACCCTGTCCATCTGGCACTACGGGCAGACTTAAACAAACTCTCAAAACCCTGTCCATCTGGCACTACGGGCAGACTTAAACAAACTCTCAAAACCCTGTCCATCTGGCACTACGGGCAGACTTAAACAAACTCTCAAAACCCTGTCCATCTGGCACTACGGGCAGACTTAAACAAACTCTCAAAACCCTGTCCATCTGGCACTACGGGCAGACTTAAACAAACTCTCAAAACCCTGTCCATCTGGCACTACGGGCAGACTTAAACAAACTCTCAAAACCCTGTCCATCTGGCACTACGGGCAGACTCAAACTCTCAAAACCCTGTCCATCTGGCACTACAGGCAGACTGAAACAAACTCTCAAAACCCTGTCCATCTGGCACTACGGGCAGACTTAAACAAACTCTCAAAACCCTGTCCATCTGGCACTACGGGCAGACTTAAACAAACTCTCAAAACCCTGTCCATCTGGCACTACGGGCAGACTTAAACAAACTCTCAAAACCCTGTCCATCTGGCACTACGGGCAGACTTAAACAAACTCTCAAAACCCTGTCCATCTGGCACTACGGGCAGACTTAAACAAACTCTCAAAACCCTGTCCATCTGGCACTACAGGCAGACTGAAACAAACTCTCAAAACCCTGTCCATCTGGCACTACGGGCAGACTTAAACAAACTCTCAAAACCCTGTCCATCTGGCACTACAGGCAGACTGAAACAAACTCTCAAAACCCTGTCCATCTGGCACTACGGGCAGACTTAAACAAACTCTCAAAACCCTGTCCATCTGGCACTACGGGCAGACTTAAACAAACTCTCAAAACCCTGTCCATCTGGCACCACAGGCAGACTGAAACAAACTCTCAAAACCCTGTCCATCTGGCACTACGGGCAGACTTAAACAAACTCTCAAAACCCTGTCCATCTGGCACTACGGGCAGACTGAAACAAACTCTCAAAACCCTGTCCATCTGGCACTACAGGCAGACTGAAACAAACTCTCAAAACCCTGTCCATCTGGCACTACGGGCAGACTTAAACAAACTCTCAAAACCCTGTCCATCTGGCACTACGGGCAGACTTAAACAAACTCTCAAAACCCTGTCCATCTGGCACTACGGGCAGACTTAAACAAACTCTCAAAACCCTGTCCATCTGGCACTACGGGCAGACTTAAACAAACTCTCAAAACCCTGTCCATCTGGCACTACGGGCAGACTTAAACAAACTCTCAAAACCCTGTCCATCTGGCACTACAGGCAGACTGAAACAAACTCTCAAAACCCTGTCCATCTGGCACTACAGGCAGACTTAAACAAACTCTCAAAACCCTGTCCATCTGGCACTACAGGCAGACTTAAACAAACTCTCAAAACCCTGTCCATCTGGCACTACAGGCAGACTGAAACAAACTCTCAAAACCCTGTCCATCTAGCACCACAGGCAGACTGAAACAAACTCTCAAAACCCTGTCCATCTGGCACTACGGGCAGACTTAAACAAACTCTCAAAACCCTGTCCATCTGGCACTACGGGCAGACTTAAACAAACTCTCAAAACCCTGTCCATCTGGCACTACGGGCAGACTTAAACAAACTCTCAAAACCCTGTCCATCTGGCACTACGGGCAGACTGTCCCAAAACATCTGTTCACTTTCTCAAAACCCTGTCCATCTGGCACTAGGGCAGACTGGTCCATCTGGCACTGGGCAGACTGAAACAAACTCTCAAAACCCTGTCCATCTGGGCAGACTGAAACAAACTCTCAAAACCCTGTCCATCTGGCACTACGGGCAGACTTAAACAAACTCTCAAAACCCTGTCCATCTGGCACTACGGGCAGACTTAAACAAACTCTCAAAACCCTGTCCATCTGGCACTACGGGCAGACTTAAACAAACTCTCAAAACCCTGTCATCTGGCACTACGGGCAGACTTAAACAAACTCTCAAAACCCTGTCCATCTGGCACTACGGGCAGACTTAAACAAATAAAACCCTGTCCATCTGGCACTACGGGCAGACTTAAACAAACTCTCAAAACCCTGTCCATCTGGCACTACGGGCAGATAAACAAATTCAAAACCCTGTCCATCTGGCATAAGACTGAAACAAACATGAACACTACGGGCAGACTTAAACAAACTCTCAAAACCCTGTCCATCTGGCAACGGGCAGACTTAAACAAACTCTCAAAACCCTGTCCATCTGGCACCACAGGCAGACTTCAAACTCTCAAAACCCTGTCCATCTGGCACTAGGGCAGACTTAAACAAACTCTCAAAACCCTGTCCATCTGGCACTACGGGCAGACTGAAACAAACTCTCAAAACCCTGTCCATCTGGCACTACTGAAACAAACTCTCAAAACCCTGTCCATCTGGCACTATTGTGACTTAAACAAACTCTCAAAACCCTGTCCATCTGGCACTACAGGCAGACTTAAACAAACTCTCAAAACCCTGTCCATCTGGCACTACGGGCAGACTGAAACAAACTCTCAAAACCCTGTCCATCTGGCACTAGGGCAGACTTAAACAAACTCTCAAAACCCTGTCCATCTGGCACTATGGCAGACTTAAACAAACTCTCAAAACCCTGTCCATCTGGCACTACGGGCAGACTTAAACAAACTCTCAAAACCCTGTCCATCTGGCACTACGGGCAGACTTAAACAAACTCTCAAAACCCTGTCCATCTGGCACTACGGGCAGACTTAAACAAACTCTCAAAACCCTGTCCATCTGTGGGCAGACTTAAACAAACTCTCAAAACCCTGTCCATCTGGCACTACGGGCAGACTTAAACAAACTCTCAAAACCCTGTCCATCTGGCACTACGGGCAGACTTAAACAAACTCTCAAAACCCTGTCCATCTGGCACTACGGGCAGACTTAAACAAACTCTCAAAACCCTGTCCATCTGGCACTACCTGGTCCATCCACTGACATCAGACTGAAACAAACTCTCAAAACCCTGTCCATCTAGCACCACAGGCAGACTGTCTCAAAACCCTGTCCATCTGGCACTGTCTCAAAACCCTGTCCATCTGGCACTACGGGCAGACTTAAACAAACTCTCAAAACCCTGTCCATCTGGCACCCAGGCAGACTTAAACAAACTCTCAAAACCCTGTCCATCTGGCACTACGGGCAGACTGAAACAAACTCTCAAAACCCTGTCCATCTGGCACTACGGGCAGACTGAAACAAACTCTCAAAACCCTGTCCATCTGGCACTACGGGCAGACTGAAACAAACTCTCAAAACCCTGTCCATCTGGCACTACAGGCAGACTGAAACAAACTCTCAAAACCCTGTCCATCTGGCACTACAGGCAGACTGAAACAAACTCTCAAAACCCTGTCCATCTGGCACTAAATTAATAAATATAACCCAAATAAATAAACCCTGTCCATCTGGCACTACGGGCAGACTTAAACAAACTCTCAAAACCCTGTCCATCTGGCACTACAGGCAGACTGAAACAAACTCTCAAAATATTTACAAGATTTGAAAATGTTTTGGGAAAGCGAGTTTGCAGGGCTACGGAGTCAGTCAGTCTCATTTCCATGATGTCCTTATCGTCCTGCAGTGTGGTGACAGCCTCACTCTCCTGGCTGTACTCACTGTCCCCGATGTCGTTGGTGGCTTTCACTCTGAACTGGTAGGAGGTGAATGGCTTGAGGCTGGCAGGAGAGAATGTCCCCTGTCAGTTCACTTGTCTTCAACCTAGAGTTATCCTAGACATACTAGATAGTGTGGTAACACTGTGTTTAAAGGCTGCCTACATAAACACATTCATAACTCTACATAACACATTCGTAACCCTACATAACACATTCATAACCCTACATAACACATTCATAACCCTACATAACACATTCATAACCCTACGTAAACCCAGTCCTTTAAATGTGAATAAGGTCTCTCTGCCCTCTGACCTGCACTAAACAGGGTACTAGGTATTGTGCTAGGTAGTGCATTAGTGAGGGTGCTAGGTAGGGTACTAGGTAGGGTGTGTACTGTACCTGTCCACTATGTAGGAGCTGGCCTCGTGGTTGACCGATGCAGAGTGGACAGTCCAGTTACTGTCTGGTAGCTCTCTGTACTGCACCGTGTAGTATCGGACAGGTGACAGGCCGTCGCTACCTGGTTCCCATGACAACATCACGCTGCGCGCCTGCACGTCCTCCTGGGGCACTGTGGGACGGCTGGCTGGCTGGGGCCGCGCTGAGGGGGCGGGGCAAACACACACTGTCAATCACCGTTCCCATACATAACCGCAATGACTGTAATAAATCAGTAAATCAATGAATGAATAAATTAATAAATATATGCAAATAAATAAATGTGAAAATACAAATATAAATTAATAAATAAACTCCAAACAGCACTTATTTCATCCCCAGCACTATTTCCTCCCCAGTTGGGTCAGTACCTACCTCTCTTCTCTGTCGTCACCACCAGGGCCTCTGCAGCTTCTCCCCAGCACTATTTCCTCCCAGTCGGGTCAGTACCTACCTCTCTTCTCTGTCGTGACCACCAGGGCCTCTACAGCCTCCCCCCAGCACTATTTCCCCCCAGCACTATTTCCTCCCCAGTTGGGTCAGTACCTACCTCTCTTCTCTGTCGTCACCACCAGGGCCTCTGCAGCTTCTCCCCAGCACTATTTCCTCCCAGTCGGGTCAGTACCTACCTCTCTTCTCTGTCGTGACCACCAGGGCCTCTACAGCCTCCCCAGCACTATTTCCTCCCCAGCACTATTTCCTCCCCAGTTGGGTCAGTACCTACCTCTCTTCTCTGTCGTCACCACCAGGGCCTCTGCAGCTTCTCCCCAGCACTATTTCCTCCCAGTCGGGTCAGTACCTACCTCTCTTCTCTGTCGTGACCACCAGGGCCTCTGCAGCTTCTCCCCAGCACTATTTCCTCCCCATTCGGGTCAGTACCTACCTCTCTTCTCTGTCGTGACCACCAGGGCCTCTGCAGCTTCTCCCCAGCACTATTTCCTCCCCATTCGGGTCAGTACCTACCTCTCTTCTCTGTCGTGACCACCAGGGCCTCTGCAGCTTCTCCCCAGCACTATTTCCTCCCAGTCGGGTCAGTACCTACCTCTCTTCTCTGTCGTGACCACCAGGGCCTCTACAGCCTCCCCCCAGCACTATTTCCCCCAGCACTATTTCCTCCCCAGTTGGGTCAGTACCTACCTCTCTTCTCTGTCGTCACCACCAGGGCCTCTGCAGCTTCTCCCCAGCACTATTTCCTCCCAGTCGGGTCAGTACCTACCTCTCTTCTCTGTCGTGACCACCAGGGCCTCTGCAGCTTCTCCCCAGCACTATTTCCTCCCCATTCGGGTCAGTACCTACCTCTCTTCTCTGTCGTGACCACCAGGGCCTCTGCAGCTTCTCCCCAGCACTATTTCCTCCCCATTCGGGTCAGTACCTACCTCTCTTCTCTGTCGTCACCACCAGGGCCTCTGCAGCTTCTCCCCAGCCCTATTTCCTCCCCATTCGGGTCAGTACCTACCTCTCTTCTCTGTCGTCACCACCAGGGCCTCTGCAGCTTCTCCCCAGCACTATTTCCTCCCAGTCGGGTCAGTACCTACCTCTCTTCTCTGTCGTGACCACCAGGGCCTCTGCAGCTTCTCCCCAGCCCTATTTCCTCCCCATTCGGGTCAGTACCTACCTCTCTTCTCTGTCGTCACCACCAGGGCCTCTGCAGCTTCTCCCCAGCACTATTTCCTCCCAGTCGGGTCAGTACCTACCTCTCTTCTCTGTCGTCACCACCAGGGCCTCTGCAGCTTCTCCCCAGCACTATTTCCTCCCAGTCGGGTCAGTACCTACCTCTCTTCTCTGTCGTCACCACCAGGGCCTCTGCAGCTTCTCCCCAGCCCTTGCGCGTCTGAGCGGTGAGGCGGAACACATAGACGGACTCTGGTTTCAGTCCAGATGCTGTATACTGTCGGGCACTGGGGCTCAGCACGTCCACAGTGGCAGCGTTGCTATTGGAGGTGTTCCGTCTGTGTGTGATCTGATAGGCTAGAGAGAGGAACAGGACGATTCAGTACGGGAAACGACCTGTTGACCTAAAATGATGAAATGTTGTCAATAAAGAAACATGGACATAGATCTCATAGTGTCTTAGAGGAACCAGGGACAACGTAATAAACAGAATGTGGATAGTGTCTTAGAGGAACCAGAGACAATGTAATAAACAGAATCTGGATAGTGTCTTAGAGGAACCAGGGACAACGTAATAAACAGAATGTGGATAGTGTCTTAGAGGAACCAGGGACAGGACAATGTAATA
>NW_025745283.1:685843-700843 GCF_021184085.1 Oncorhynchus gorbuscha | reverse complement strand
TGGATGTCAACATGGGTTTGACAGGATGTTCTGGTAGGAGCTGTGCTGTACAACATGGAGATACAGGAATCAGGGTTGGGTAATCCCATTTCAATTCAGAGGGATGGACTTTTCTGCTCATTAATTGAATGGAGGCACAGGAATCTACCAGTTGTAGCTGTATCCAATCTATTTGATGTTGTACTAGTGATGTTGTACTGTACCTATAGGAGGTGTAGTGTTAGGTATCTGTTGTAGCTGGAATGATGTTGTACTAGTGATGTTGTACTCTACCTGATGTAGTGTAGGTATCTGTTGTAGCTGTGTGATGTTGTACTAGTGAATAACTACTGTGATGTTGTACTAGTACCTACCTAGGAGGTGTAGTGTTAGGTATCTGTTGTAGCTGTACTAGTGATGTTGTACTAGTGATGTTGTACTAGTGATGTTGTACTGTACCTATAGGAGGTGTAGTGTTAGGTATCTGTTGTAGCTGTACTAGTGATGTTGTACTGTACCTATAGGAGGTGTAGTGTTAGGTATCTGTTGTAGCTGTACTAGTGATGTTGTACTAGTGATGTTGTACTCTACCTATAGGAGGTGTAGTGTTAGGTATCTGTTGTAGCTGTACTAGTGATGTTGTACTGTACCTATAGGAGGTGTAGTGTTAGGTATCTGTTGTAGCTGTACTAGTGATGTTGTACTGTACCTATAGGAGGTGTAGTGTTAGGTATCTGTTGTAGCTGTACTAGTGATGTTGTACTGTACCTATAGGAGGTGTAGTGTTAGGTATCTGTTGTAGCTGTACTAGTGATGTTGTACTAGTGATGTTGTACTAGTGATGTTGTACTGTACCTATAGGAGGTGTAGTGTTAGGTATCTGTTGTAGCTGTACTAGTGATGTTGTACTGTGATGTTGTACTGTACCTATAGGAGGTGTAGTGTTAGGTATCTGTTGTAGCTGTACTAGTGATGTTGTACTAGTGATGTTGTACTCTACCTATAGGAGGTGTAGTGTTAGGTATCTGTTGTAGCTGTGTTAGGTACTAGTGATGTTGTACTGTACCTATAGGAGGTGTAGTGTTAGGTATCTGTTGTAGCTGTACTAGTGATGTTGTACTCTATGTTGTATAGGAGGTGTAGTGTTGTATCTGTTGTAGCTGTACTAGTGATGTTGTACTGTACCTATAGGAGGTGTAGTGTTAGGTATCTGTTGTAGCTGTACTAGTGATGTTGTACTAGTGACTGTACCTATAGGAGGTGTAGTGTTAGGTATCTGTTGTAGCTGTACTAGTGATGTTGTACTGTGACTGTACCTATAGGAGGTGTAGTGTTAGGTACCTGTTGTAGCTGTACTAGTGATGTTGTACTATGTTGTACTCTACCTAGGAGGTGTAGTGTTAGGTATCTGTTGTAGCTGTACTAGTGATGTTGTACTAGTGATGTTGTACTCTACCTATAGGAGGTGAGTGTTAGGTACTGTTGTAGCCTATAGGAGGTGTAGTGTTAGGTATCTGTTGTAGCTGTACTAGTGATGTTGTACTCTACCTATAGGAGGTGTAGTGTTAGGTATCTGTTGTAGCTGTACTAGTGATGTTGTACTGTACCTATAGGAGGTGTAGGGGTTCAGGTCCAGGACCTCCAGGGAGCGGGCATCAGGCTCGTTGGGCAACTGGTGGACCATCACCCACTCCTCATTCTCCCCGATTATACCAATCTACAGAGGGTATAATGAGGGGTTGAGAGTGTAGGAAAAAGAGAGAGGGGGGGGTAGATGGGGATTTGAGGGGAAAGAGGAGAGACAAAGAGAGAGAGAGCAAAGGAGAGAGAGAGCAAGAAAGAGAGAGAGAGAGAGGAGGAGAGAGCACAATGAGAGAGAGAGAGATAAGAGAGAGAGAGACAGTGAGATCAGAGAGAGAGAGAGGGGGAAGAGAGAGACAGAGAGAGAGAGAGAGAAAGGAGAGAGAGGGACACAGAGATCAGAGAGAGAGAGGAGAGAGAGAGAGAGAGAGAGAGAGAGAGAGGAGAGACAGAGAGAGAGAGAGAGGAGAGGGAGACAGAGAGAGAGAGATTTGAGCATTTGTTGGGAAGAAAGGGGGACTATGATTTTTAAAATTCACTAGGGAAGTTTGATTGATTGTTGAGCTCTTACATTTACATTACATTTAAGTCATTGCTTGATTCATTGATTTATTGATTGATTGGATGTGTCTCTCACCTGTGCCTCAACCTGCCAGCGTGAGATGGACGTCTTGCCGTCAAAGCCAGGTTTAAACTGCAGGGCTACAGAGCGGGGGCCGATGTTGGAGATGGCTATGTTGGTTGGTGGGCCCGGCATCTCTGTATAGGGAGGAGGAAAGACACAGTGAGATCAGGGATGGAGATAAAGGAGGAGGGACACAGTGAGATCAGGGATGGGGATAAAGGAGGAGGGACACAGTGAGATCAGGGACAGAGATAAAGGAGGAGGGACACAGTGAGATCAGGGAGAGATAAACAGGGGGACAGTGAGATAGAGACAGAGATAAAGGAGGAGAGACACAGTGAGATCAGGGACGGAGATAAAGGAGGAGGGACACAGTGAGATCAGGGACACAGGAGATAACCTGGGGGAGGAGGGACACAGTGAGATAAAGGAGGGACAGTGAGATAAACAGGAGGAGGGACACAGTGAGATCAGGGACAGAGATAAAGGAGGAGGGACACAGTGTGAGATCAGGGAGATAAAGGAGGAGGGACACAGTGAGATCAGGGACAGAGATAAACGGGAGGGACACAGTGAGATCAGAGACAGAGATAAAGGAGGAGGGACACAGTGAGATCAGGGACAGAGATAAAGGAGGAGGGACACAGTGAGATCAGGGACAGAGATAAAGGAGGAGGGACACAGTGAGATCAGGGACAGAGATAAAGGAGGAGGGACACAGTGAGATCAGAGACAGAGATAAAGGAGGAGGGACACAGTGAGATCAGAGACAGAGATAAAGGAGAAGGGACACAGTGGGTCACACCAAAAATCATTTGAGCATTTGTTGGGAAAAAGTGAGACTGTCACTGGTTGGGGTTAGGGAATGGTTGGGGTTAGGGAATGGTTGGGGTTAGGGAATGGCTGGGGTTAGGGAATGGCTGGGGTTAGGGAATGGCTGGGGTTAGGGAATGGTTGGGGTTAGGGAATGGCTGGGGTTAGGGAATGGCTGGGGTTAGGGAATGGTTGGGGTTAGGGAATGGTTGGGGTTAGGGAATGGTTGGGGTTAGGGAATGGTTGGGGTTAGGGAATGGGGTTAGGGAATGGCTGGGGTTAGGGAGGGAATGGTTGGGGTTAGGGAATGGTTGGGGTTAGGGAATGGTTGGGGTTAAGGGAATGGTTGGGGTTAGGTAAACCTTGGTTAGGGAATGGATGGGGTTAGGTAATGGCTGGGGTTAGGGAATGGCTGGGGTTAAGGGACTGGGGGTAAAGGGGGAGTGAGGTAACCTGGTTAGGGGGAGGTACTAACCTGGGGGGGTTAGGGGAGGTAATAAACTGGGGGAGGGTACTAACCTGGGGGTAGGGGTACTAACCTGGGGGAGGTACTAACCTGGGGGTAGGGTTACGGGAGATACTAGGGGGTAGGGTTAGGGAGGTAATAACCTGGGGGGTAATGGGGAGGTACTAACCTGGGAGGGTACTAACCTGGGGGTAGGGTTAGGGGAGGTACTAACCTGGGGGTAGGGTTAGGGGAGGTACTAACCTGGGGGTAGGGTACTAACCTGGGGGAGGTACTAACCTGGGGGTAGAGTTAGGGGGGAGGTACTAACCTGGGGGTAGGGGGAGGTACTAACCTGGGGGTAGGGTTAGGGGAGGTACTAACCTGGGGGTAGGGTTAGGGGGAGGTACTAACCTGGGGGTAGGGGGAGGGGTACTAGGGGGAGGGTTAGGGGAGGTACTAACCTGGGGGTAGGGTAGGGGGAGGTTAGGGGGAGGTACTAACCTGGGGGTAGGGTTAGGGGGAGGTACTAACCTGGGGGTAGGGTTAGGGGAGGTACTAACCTGGGGGTAGGGTTAGGGGAGGTACTAACCTGGGGGGGGTTAGGGGAGGTTGGGGGTAGGAGGGGAGAGGTACTAACCTGGGGGTAGGGTTAGGGGAGGTACTAACCTGGGGGAGGGTAGTTAGGGGAGGTACTAACCTGGGGGTAGGTTAGGGGGAGGTACTAACCTGGGGGTAGGGTTAGGGGGAGGTACTAACCTGGGGGTAGGGTTAGGGGGAGGTACTAACCTGGGGGAGAGTTAGGGGAGGTACTAACCTGGGGGGTAGGGTTAGGGGGTAGGTACTAACCTGGGGGAGGGTTAGGGGAGGTACTGGGGGAGGGTTAACCTGGGGGTAGGTACTAACCTGGGGGAACTCCAGATGATATTGTAGAAGGAGAGTTGACCTGGGGGAGGGTTGGAGGTCATCCCAGCCACCTGGATGGTGTAGGTGGTGAGGGGGGTCAGGGGTGACCCGGGTTAGGGGGAGGTACTCCTGGGTCAGGTTAGCGAGGTAGTGGGTGACTAACCGGGGGTGTTGGTCCCTGGGGGAGGGTAAACTCCTCCCTACGATATACGGTAGCCTGTAGGAGAGGGACATCACAGCTGGTTAGACTGATACAGAGGACATAACCTGGGGGAGAGACTAGGGGGAATACAACTGACTAGGTATCCCCTTTCCCTATAGAATTGAATAGAGTAGATCTTTATTGGCCATTTGCACAGAAATAGATTCTTTAGCTACCACAGTACCCTGTTTGGTTGACCCTGTCCAACAAACAGGGTCAACCATAGTCTATGACTACAGTAGGCCTAGTCATCTGTGAGGACTCTGATCTTCTAGTTGGGGTCTTTCCAGAGAGGGTTAGGTTTAGATACTATACTATATTAGGTACAGTACCTGTGAGGACTCCATTCTTCTCGCTGGGGTCTCTCCAGAGAGGGTTAGGGTTAGATACTATACTATACTAGGTACAGTACCTGTGAGGACTCCATTCTTCTCGCTGGGGTCTCTCCAGAGAGGGTTAGGATTAGATACTATACTATCCTAGGTACAGTACCTGTGAGGACTCCATTCTTCTCGCTGGGGTCTCTCCAGAGAGGGTTAGGATTAGATACTATACTATACTAGGTACAGTACCTGTGAGGACTCCATTCTTCTCGTTGGGGTCTCTCCAGAGAGGGTTAGGGTTAGATACTATACTATCCTAGGTGCAGTACCTGTGAGGACTCCATTCTTCTCGTTGGGATCTTTCCAGCTGACCTTCAGAGATGTGTCCAGGATCTCTGTGAAGCTCAGGTGACCAACGGCACCAGGCTCTGGACACACACACACACACACACATCACAGCACACACACATACACACACACACACATCACACACACACACACACACACACACACACTTTACATTTGCACACACATACACTTTACACACAGTACACACACACACACCAGTATAGTCTAGTGCACAGTAGTATCATCTGTATATCTTTAGAGTAGTACCATATACTTTACAGTAGTATCATATACTTTACAGTAGTACCATATACTTTACAGTAGTACCATATACTTTACAGTTATACCATATACTTTGCAGTAGTACCATATACTTTACAGTAGTATCATATACTTTGCAGTAGTACCATATAATTTACAGTAGTACCATATTCTTTAAAGTAGTACCATATACTTTGCAGTAGTACCATATACTTTACAGTAGTTTCATATACTTTACAGTAGTATCATATACTTTACAGTAGTATCATATACCATATACTTTACAGTGGTATCATATATTTTACAGTAGTACCATATACTTTGCAGTAGTATCATATACTTTGCAGTAGTATCATATACTTTACAATAGTACCATATACTTTACAGTAGTGTATAGTTTGTAATACCCTTTTTACCTGGGCCAATCTGTGACAGACTGTGCTGTACTGCTCTGGCCCAGTTACGCAGACAAAGAATATCTGAGCCAGCACAGTACAGTCCGGGGCCTTCGGGTCGATAGAATCATGTGGAAATAGAATTGCTTTTGTCTGTGCCTGTGAGACACTGTCTTTGTGAGTGCCTACAGGTTTGGTATAGTTATGTGACTGTGGTACTCACTGTCTTCGTGAGTGCCTACAGGTTTGGTATAGTTATTTGACTGTGCTACTCACTGTCTTCGTGAGTGCCTACAGGTTTGGTATAGTTATGTGACTGTGGTACTCACTGTCTTCGTGAGTGCCTACAGGTTTGGTATAGTTATGTGACTGTGGTACTCACCGTCTTCATGAGTGCCTACAGGTTTGGTATAGTTATGTGACTGTGGTACTCACTGTCTTCGTGAGTGCCTACAGGTTTGGTATAGTTATGTGACTGTGGTACTCACTGTCTTCGTGAGTGCCTACAGGTTTGGTATAGTTATGTGACTGTGGTACTCACTGTCTTTGTGAGTGCCTATAGGTTTGGTATAGTTATGTGACTGTGGTACTCACTGTCTTCGTGAGTGCCTACAGGTTTGGTATAGTTATGTGACTGTGGTACTCACTGTCTTCGTGAGTGCCTACAGGTTTGGTATAGTTATGTGACTGTGGTACTCACTGTCTTCGTGAGTGCGTAGTCTGTGAGGTGGGCTGCGAGGGCCGTCTCCAGGTGTAGTGAAACACAGGACAGAGGTGTAGTACTCTGTGAACTTCTTCAGTCCAGTCACGTAGCCCACATGCACGCTGTCCTGGAAATTAGGTCTCACTGTCACCATGGTAACATCCTCCTCTTGACCCGCCTCCCAAGCCAACAGCTGGAAACAGACGGAGGGATAGTTTAAAAATGTCATAAGAGAAAAGACAACAAAACACTGCAGCTGGTTTATAGTGATCTGTTGTGGCACTGGTACGTCTAATGCTGGAGAATGCAGTTCTTATTCTAACCACTAGAGGGCAGTGTAGGAGAGTACAGAGATGTATTTACAGAACAGGTCGTTCTACTGCACATCCAATAAGAATGTTTGTCTCTGGTAAGGGTCTCTGCTCTCTGTTGCCCACCTTGTATCCCTGGTTGATGCCATTGATGAACTGAGGGCTAGGAGCTGACCAGGTCAGCCTGACTGTAGAGGAGTTGAATGGCTCAGCCTGGACATTACCTGGTGGGACAGTGGGGACTGGGAGCGAGATGGAGGGAGATACGAGAGAGAGAGAGAGATACGAGAGAGAGAGAGTGAGAGAGGGATAGAGAGAGAGGGAGAGAGAGAGAGGGAGAGAGACAGAGAGGGCGCTTGAGTCAATGTTTGCTGAAAGGACGTCTGAGCATCCCTACACTGTCACTTCTGTAAACAGAAGCTGCAGAGGAGCTTCTGGCACGGCGTGGGCTTGTTGTGTTTCTATGTTCCACAAACTGCTAAGAGAAGTAGGTCACTTCTCAACCCTTAAAGCTGGAGAACTGTGTCTAACCATGTGACTGTGACATGGACGTCATCCATCCTCACCTCCCTGCAGGGTCCACTCTGTAACCTTGTGGCTGTAGGTACCCCTCCCAGCCCTGTTGTAGGCTGCCACCTCCATCTCATAGTTAGTCCAGATGATGAGCTCCTCCAGGAGGAGGTTATTCTGCTCTGGCCTGCTGATGTTCTTCATCTGACAGTCCACTGGTAGTCCTGACAGACAGTACCTAGGAGGGGGGGAGAGAGAGAGGGATGGTTAGACAGTGCCATCCCTCACCTGAGGGTGAAAAGAGATGGAAGGGGAGGAGGAAGACAATAGGATTGTGACCATGACCCAAGTGCTGTTATACAGGTTAATAACCAAGATGAATGTCATTGACCCCCTCCATCTTCAACCTGGAACAATCCGCTCTGTGTCTCACCTGATGATGTATCCCTGGAGCGGTCCATTCTGGTGGCTCTCCGGGGGTGGTTGCCACTGGATCATGATGGATTGGTTGGTACGACCACTGGCAATCACTGTCTGAGGAGGGGCACTGGGAGGCTCCTCCGGTAGAGAGAGTCTGATGGGAGAGAGGGAGGGATAAAGAGGGAGAGAGAGATAGGGAGAGAGGGAGGGAGAGAGAGAGATATAGGGGAGAGAGATAGGGGAGAGAGGGAGGGAGAGAGAGATAGGGGAGAGAGAAAACTGGCATGAATTAACAAGTGTTTCTGAATATTTCCATGTCTTTCCGTTATGTAACCGTTAAAAGAGAGAGAGAGAAAGAGAGCGTGTGTGTGTGTGTGTGTGTGTGTGTGTGTGTGTGTGTGTGTGTGTGTGTGTGTGTGTGTGTGTGTGTGTGTGTGTGTGTGTGTGTGTGTGTGTGTGTGTGTGTGTGTGTGTGTGTGTGTGTGTGTGTGTGTGTGTGTGTGTGTGTGTGTGTGTGTGTGTGTGTGTGTGTGTGTGTGTGTGTGTAAAGGCAACACAAAGCAGAGTTGGTCAGACCATTGTCACTGATCTATCCAACTAAGGGCTGTCTGTTTCTATGCCACAGTAAAAGGCTCTGTGATATCTCTCCCTCAGAGAGCTTCTCTCTCTCTTCAGCTCAGCTACCATCAAAGAAGTCATGTTCTGCGTCCCAAATGACTCTGTGGTCTATTTAGTGTGCAGTGGAGCCCTATAGGTCCTGGTCAAATGTAGTACACTGTAAAGGGGAAAGAGAGCCATTTGGGACGCAGGCTAACGCCACTAAAGGATTCCACTGAGACTTCATTTAAGTTGACATCTCAATTTCTCTTCTGTGCACAGAAACAGAGAAGTGCTGTTCGGGAGCAGAGATAGAGGCAGAGAGAGATCCTTGTTCATTTAGCCTTTTGAACTTTAACTATTTGCACATTGTTATAACACTGTAAATAGTTATACTATGACATTTGCAATGTCTTTATTCTTTGGGAAATGTAAAAATATAATAAAGCCCATTGAATTGAATTGAGAGAGAGAATGAGGGTGAAGGAGACAGCACAGTGTTTAGGATCAGGAGAATGTGGGGGGGGGGGACAGCACAGTGTTTAGGATCAGGAGAATGTGGGGGGGGGGGGCACAGACAGTGTTTAGGATCAGGAGAATGTGGGGGGGGGGGGGGCAGCACAGTGTTTAGGATCAGGAGAATGTGGGGGGGGGGGGCAGCACAGTGTTTAGGATCAGGAGAATGTGGGGGGGGGAGACAGCACAGTGTTTAGGATCAGGAGAATGTGGGGGGGGGGGCAGCACAGTGTTTAGGATCAGGAGAATGTGGGGGGGGGCACAGTGTTTAGGATCAGGAGAATGTGGGGGGGCAGCACAGTGTTTAGGATCAGGAGAATGTGGGGGGCAGCACAGTGTTTAGGATCAGGAGAATGTGGGGGGGGCAGCACAGTGTTTAGGATCAGGAGAATGTGGGGGGGGGCAGCAGTGTTTAGGATCAGGAGAATGTGGGGGGGCAGCACAGTGTTTAGGATCAGGAGAATGTGGGGGGGGGGGCAGCACAGTGTTTAGGATCAGGAGAATGTGGGGGGGGGCAGCACAGTGTTTAGGATCAGGAGAATGTGTTTAGGATCAGGAGAATGTGGGGGGCAGCACAGTGTTTAGGATCAGGAGAATGTGGGGGGCAGCACACAGTGTTTAGGATCAGGAGAATGTGGGGGGGGGGGGGGGCAGCACAGTGTTTAGGATCAGGAGAATGTTGTTTAGGATCAGGAGAATGTGGGGGGGGGGCAGCACAGTGTTTAGGATCAGGAGAATGTGGGGGGGCAGGTGTTTAGGATCAGGAGAATGTGGGGGCAGCACAGTGTTTAGGATCAGGAGAATGTGTTTAGGATCAGGAGAATGTGGGGGGGGGGCAGCACAGTGTTTAGGATCAGGAGAATGTGGGGGGGGGGGGGCAGCACAGTGTTTAGGATCAGGAGAATGTGGGGGGGCAGCACAGTGTTTAGGATCAGGAGAATGTGGGGGGGGGACAGCACAGTGTTTAGGATCAGGAGAATGTGGGGGGGGGGATCAGCACAGTGTTTAGGATCAGGAGAATGTGGGGGAGAATGGCACAGTGTTTAGGATCAGGAGAATGTGGGGGGCAGCACAGTGTTTAGGATCAGGAGAATGTGGGGGGGACAGCACAGTGTTTAGGATCAGGAGAATGTGGGGGGGGGCACAGTGTTTAGGATCAGGAGAATGTGGGGGAGACAGTGTTTAGGATCAGGAGAATGTGGGGGGGGGCAGCACAGTGTTTAGGATCAGGAGAATGTGGGGGGGACAGCACAGTGTTTAGGATCAGGAGAATGTGGGGGGGGGGAGACAGCACAGTGTTTAGGATCAGGAGAATGTGGGGGGGGTGTTTAGGATCAGGAGAATGTGGGGGAGACAGCACAGTGTTTAGGATCAGGAGAATGTGGGGGGGACAGCACAGTGTTTAGGATCAGGAGAATGTGGGGGGACAGCACAGTGTTTAGGATCAGGAGAATGTGGGGGGGGGGGGAGACAGTGTTTAGGATCAGGAGAATGTGGGGGGGGGCAGCACAGTGTTTAGGATCAGGAGAATGTGGGGGGAGACAGTGTTTAGGATCAGGAGAATGTGGGGGGGGGGGAGACAGCACAGTGTTTAGGATCAGGAGAATGTGGGGGGGAGACAGCACAGTGTTTAGGATCAGGAGAATGTGGGGGGGGGGGGGGCACAGTGTTTAGGATCAGGAGAATGTGGGGGGGAGACAGCACAGTGTTTAGGATCAGGAGAATGTGGGGGGAGACAGTGTTTAGGATCAGGAGAATGTGGGGGGAATGGGGGGAGACAGCACAGTGTTTAGGATCAGGAGAATGTGGGGGGGGGGGGGACAGCACAGTGTTTAGGATCACAGTGTTTAGGATCAGGAGAATGTGGGGGGAATGCACAGTGTTTAGGATCAGGAGAATGTGGGGGGACAGCACAGTGTTTAGGATCAGGAGAATGTGGGGGGAGACAGCACAGTGTTTAGGATCAGGAGAATGTGGGGGGGAGACAGCACAGTGTTTAGGATCAGGAGAATGTGGGGGGGAGACAGCACAGTGTTTAGGATCAGGAGAATGTGGGGGGGAGACAGCACAGTGTTTAGGATCAGGAGAATGTGGGGGGGTGTTTAGGATGTTTAGGATCAGGAGAATGTGGGGGGCAGCACAGTGTTTAGGATCAGGAGAATGTGGGGGGGAGACAGCACAGTGTTTAGGATCAGGAGAATGTGGGGGTGTTTAGGATCAGGAGAATGTGGGGGGAGACAGCACAGTGTTTAGGATCAGGAGAATGTGGGGGGGGGGGACAGCACAGTGTTTAGGATCAGGAGAATGTGGGGGGGAGACAGCACAGTGTTTAGGATCAGGAGAATGTGGGGGGGGGACAGCACAGTGTTTAGGATCAGGAGAATGTGGGGGGACAGCACAGTGTTTAGGATCAGGAGAATGTGGGGGGGAGACAGCACAGTGTTTAGGATCAGGAGAATGTGGGGGGGACAGCACAGTGTTTAGGATCAGGAGAATGTGGGGGGCACAGTGTTTAGGATCAGGAGAATGTGGGGGGGCAGCACAGTGTTTAGGATCAGGAGAATGTGGGGGGGGGACAGCACAGTGTTTAGGATCAGGAGAATGTGGGGGGAGACAGCACAGTGTTTAGGATCAGGAGAATGTGGGGGGGACAGCACAGTGTTTAGGATCAGGAGAATGTGGGGAGGGGGGGGAGACAGCACAGTGTTTAGGATCAGGAGAATGTGGGGGGGGGACAGCACAGTGTTTAGGATCAGGAGAATGTGGGGGGGGGACAGCACAGTGTTTAGGATCAGGAGAATGTGGGGGGGACAGCACAGTGTTTAGGATCAGGAGAATGTGGGGGGGGGAGACAGTGTTTAGGATCACAGTGTTTAGGATCAGGAGAATGTGGGGGGGGGACAGCACAGTGTTTAGGATCAGGAGAATGTGGGGGGGGACAGCACAGTGTTTAGGATCAGGAGAATGTGGGGGGGGGGGGACAGACAGCACAGTGTTTAGGATCAGGAGAATGTGGGGGGGACAGCACAGTGTTTAGGATCAGGAGAATGTGGGGGGGGGCAGCACAGTGTTTAGGATCAGGAGAATGTGTTTAGGATCAGGAGAATGTGGGGGGAATGTGGGGGGCAGCACAGTGTTTAGGATCAGGAGAATGTGGGGGGCAGCACAGTGTTTAGGATCAGGAGAATGTGGGGGGGGGCAGCACAGTGTTTACAGTGTTTTTAGGATCAGGAGAATGTGGGGGGGGGAGACAGCACAGTGTTTAGGATCAGGAGAATGTGGGGGGACAGCACAGTGTTTAGGATCAGGAGAATGTGGGGGTGTTTAGGATCAGGACAGCACAGTGTTTAGGATCAGGAGAATGTGGGGGGGGACAGCACAGTGTTTAGGATCAGGAGAATGTGGGGGGGGCACAGTGTTTAGGATCAGGAGAATGTGGGGGGGCAGCACAGTGTTTAGGATCAGGAGAATGTGGGGGGAGACAGCACAGTGTTTAGGATCAGGAGAATGTGGGGGGAGACAGCACAGTGTTTAGGATCAGGAGAATGTGGGGGGAGGACAGCACAGTGTTTAGGATCAGGAGAATGTGGGGGGAGACAGCACAGTGTTTAGGATCAGGAGAATGTGGGGGGCAGTGTTTAGGATCAGCACAGTGTTTAGGATCAGGAGAATGTGGGGGGGGCAGCACAGTGTTTAGGATCAGGAGAATGTGGGAATGTTTAGGGGGGGGGGAGACAGCACAGTGTTTAGGATCAGGAGAATGTGGGGGGAGACAGCACAGTGTTTAGGATCAGGAGAATGTGGGGGGACAGCACAGTGTTTAGGATCAGGAGAATGTGGGGAGGAGACAGCACAGTGTTTAGGATCAGGAGAATGTGGGGAGGAGACAGCACAGTGTTTAGGATCAGGAGAATGTGGGGAGGAGACAGCACAGTGTTTAGGATCAGGAGAATGTGGGGAGGAGACAGCACAGTGTTTAGGATCAGGAGAATGTGGGGAGGAGACAGCACAGTGTTTAGGATCAGGAGAATGTGGTGGGGGCAGCACAGTGTTTAGGATCAGGAGAATGTGGGGGGATCAGGAGAATGTGGGGGGGACAGCACAGTGTTTAGGATCAGGAGAATGTGGGGGAGGGGAGACAGCACAGTGTTTAGGATCAGGAGAATGTGGGGGGAGACAGCACAGTGTTTAGGATCAGGAGAATGTGGGGGGGGACAGCACAGTGTTTAGGATCAGGAGAATGTGGGGGGACAGCACAGTGTTTAGGATCAGGAGAATGTGGGGGGACAGCACAGTGTTTAGGATCAGGAGAATGTGGGGGGGGCACAGTGTTTAGATCAGCACAGTGTTTAGGATCAGGAGAATGTGGGGAGGAGACAGCACAGTGTTTAGGATCAGGAGAATGTGGGGGGAGACAGCACAGTGTTTAGGATCAGGAGAATGTGGGGGGGGATCAGGTTTAGAATGTGGGGAGGAGACAGCACAGTGTTTAGGATCAGGAGAATGTGGGAGGAGACAGCACAGTGTTTAGGATCAGGAGAATGTGGGGAGGAGACAGCACAGTGTTTAGGATCAGGAGAATGTGGGGGGAGACAGCACAGTGTTTAGGATCAGGAGAATGTGGGGGGGAGACAGCACAGTGTTTAGGATCAGGAGAATGTGGGGGGACAGCACAGTGTTTAGGATCAGGAGAATGTGGGGAGAATGTGGGGACAGCACAGTGTTTAGGATCAGGAGAATGTGGGGAGGGGGGAGACAGCACAGTGTTTAGGATCAGGAGAATGTGGGGGAGACAGCACAGTGTTTAGGATCAGGAGAATGTGGGGGGAGAGCACAGTGTTTAGGATCAGCACAGTGTTTAGGATCAGGAGAATGTGGGGGGAGACAGCACAGTGTTTAGGATCAGGAGAATGTGGGGGGAGACAGCACAGTGTTTAGGATCAGGAGAATGTGGGGGGCAGCACAGTGTTTAGGATCAGGAGAAGCACAGTGTTTAGGATCAGGAGAATGTGGGGGGGACAGCACAGTGTTTAGGATCAGGAGAATGTGGGGGGAGACAGCACAGTGTTTAGGATCAGGAGAATGTGGGGAGGAGACAGCACAGTGTTTAGGATCAGGAGAATGTGGGGGGAGACAGCACAGTGTTTAGGATCAGGAGAATGTGGGGTGTGGGGGTGGAGACAGCACAGTGTTTAGGATCAGGAGAATGTGGGGGGGACAGCACAGTGTTTAGGATCAGGAGAATGTGGGGAGGAGACAGCACAGTGTTTAGGATCAGGAGAATGTGGGGAGGAGACAGCACAGTGTTTAGGATCAGGAGAATGTGGGGGGGGGAGACAGCACAGTGTTTAGGATCAGGAGAATGTGGGGGGGACAGCACAGTGTTTAGGATCAGGAGAATGTGGGGGAGGGGACAGCACAGTGTTTAGGATCAGGAGAATGTGGGGGGAGACAGCACAGTGTTTAGGATCAGGAGAATGTGGGGGGGAGACAGCACAGTGTTTAGGATCAGGAGAATGTGGGGGGAGACAGCACAGTGTTTAGGATCAGGAGAATGTGGGGAGGAGACAGCACAGTGTTTAGGATCAGGAGATTGGGGGGATCAGGGGAGACAGCACAGTGTTTAGGATCAGGAGAATGTGGGGGGGGAGACAGCACAGTGTTTAGGATCAGGAAAATGTGGGGGGGGGGGAGACAGCACAGTGTTTAGGATCAGGAGAATGTGGGGGGAGACAGCACAGTGTTTAGGATCAGGAGAATGTGGGGAGTGTTTAGACAGCACAGTGTTTAGGATCAGGAGAATGTGGGGGGACAGACAGTGTTTAGGATCAGGAGAATGTGGGGAGGAGACAGCACAGTGTTTAGGATCAGGAGAATGTGGGGGAGACAGCACAGTGTTTAGGATCAGGAGAGATGTGGGGGGAGACAGCACAGTGTTTAGGATCAGGAGAATGTGGGGGGAGAATGGGGGAGGACAGCACAATGTTTAGGACAGGAGAATGAGGGGGAGACAGCACAGTGTTTAGGATCAGGAGAATGTGGGGAGGAGACAGCACAATGTTTAG
>NW_025745283.1:673343-675843 GCF_021184085.1 Oncorhynchus gorbuscha | reverse complement strand
TCAGGTTACTGGCTGTTTAACAGGTGGTTGACAGAGACGTCAGGTTACTGGCTGTTTAACAGGTGGTTGATAGACTTCAGGTTACTGGCTGTTTAACAGGTGGTTGATAGACTTCAGGTTACTGACTGTTTAACAGGTGGTTGACAGAGACTTCAGGTTACTGGCTGTTTAACAGGTGGTTGACAGAGACTTCAGGTTACTGGCTGTTTAACAGGTGGTTGATAGAGACTTCAGGTTACTGGCTGTTTAACAGGTGGTTGACAGAGACTTCAGGTTACTGGCTGTTTAACAGGTGGTTGACAGAGACTTCAGGTTACTGGCTGTTTAACAGGTGGTTGACAGAGACTTCAGGTTACTGGCTGTTTAACAGGTGGTTGACAGAGACTTCAGGTTACTGGCTGTTTAACAGGTGGTTGACAGAGACTTCAGGTTACTGGCTGTTTAACAGGTGGTTGACAGAGACTTCAGGTTACTGGCTGTTTAACAGGTGGTTGACAGAGACTTCAGGTTACTGGCTGTTTAACAGGTGGTTGACAGAGACTCCAGGTTACTGGCTGTTTAACAGGTGGTTGACAGAGACTTCAGGTTACTGGCTGATTAACAGGTGGTTGACAGAGACTTCAGGTTACTGGCTGTTTAACAGGTGGTTGACAGAGACTTCAGGTTACTGGCTGTTTAACAGGTGGTTGATAGAGACTTCAGGTTACTGGCTGTTTAACAGGTGGTTGACAGAGACTTCAGGTTACTGGCTGTTTAACAGGTGGTTGACAGAGACTTCAGGTTACTGGCTGTTTAACAGGTGGTTGACAGAGACTTCAGGTTACTGGCTGTTTAACAGGTGGTTGACAGAGACTTCAGGTTACTGGCTGTTTAACAGGTGGTTGACAGAGACTTCAGGTTACTGGCTGATTTGACAGGTGGTTGACAGAGACTTCAGGTTACTGGCTGTTTAACAGGTGGTTGACAGAGACTTCAGGTTACTGGCTGTTTAACAGGTGGTTGATAGACTTCAGGTTACTGGCTGTTTAACAGGTGGTTGACAGAGACTTCAGGTTACTGGCTGTTTAACAGGTGGTTGACAGAGACTTCAGGTTACTGGCTGTTTAACAGGTGGTTGACAGAGACTTCAGGTTACTGGCTGTTTAACAGGTGGTTGATAGACTTCAGGTTACTGGCTGTTTAACAGGTGGTTGACAGAGACTTCAGGTTACTGGCTGTTTAACAGGTGGTTGACAGAGACTTCAGGTTACTGGCTGTTTAACAGGTGGTTGATAGAGACTTCAGGTTACTGGCTGTTTAACAGGTGGTTGACAGAGACTTCAGGTTACTGGCTGTTTAACAGGTGGTTGACAGAGACTTCAGGTTACTGGCTGTTTAACAGGTGGTTGACAGAGACTTCAGGTTACTGGCTGTTTAACAGGTGGTTGACAGAGACTTCAGGTTACTGGCTGTTTAACAGGTGGTTGACAGAGACTTCAGGTTACTGGCTGTTTAACAGGTGGTTGACAGAGACTTCAGGTTACTGGCTGTTTAACAGGTGGTTGACAGAGACTTCAGGTTACTGGCTGTTTAACAGGTGGTTGACAGAGACTTCAGGTTACTGGCTGTTTAACAGGTGGTTGATAGAGACTTCAGGTTACTGGCTGATTAACAGGTGGTTGACAGAGACTTCAGGTTACTGGCTGTTTAACAGGTGGTTGACAGAGACTTCAGGTTACTGGCTGTTTAACAGGTGGTTGATAGACTTCAGGTTACTGGCTGTTTAACAGGTGGTTGACAGAGACTTCAGGTTACTGGCTGTTTAACAGGTGCTTGACAGAGACTTCAGGTTACTGGCTGTTTAACAGGTGGTTGACAGAGACTTCAGGTTACTGGCTGTTTAACAGGTGGTTGATAGACTTCAGGTTACTGGCTGTTTAACAGGTGGTTGACAGAGACTTCAGGTTACTGGCTGTTTAACAGGTGGTTGACAGAGACTTCAGGTTACTGGCTGTTTAACAGGTGGTTGATAGAGACTTCAGGTTACTGGCTGTTTAACAGGTGGTTGACAGAGACTTCAGGTTACTGGCTGTTTAACAGGTGGTTGACAGAGACTTCAGGTTACTGGCTGTTTAACAGGTGGTTGATAGAGACTTCAGGTTACTGGCTGTTTAACAGGTGGTTGACAGAGACTTCAGGTTACTGGCTGTTTAACAGGTGGTTGACAGAGACTTCAGGTTACTGGCTGTTTAACAGGTGGTTGACAGAGACTTCAGGTTACTGGCTGTTTAACAGGTGGTTGACAGAGACTTCAGGTTACTGGCTGTTTAACAGGTGGTTGACAGAGACTTCAGGTTACTGGCTGTTTAACAGGTGGTTGACAGAGACTTCAGGTTACTGGCTGTTTAACAGGTGGTTGACAGAGACTTCAGGTTACTGGCTGTTTAACAGGTGGTTGACAGAGACTTCAGGTTACTGGCTGTTTAACAGGTGGTTGACAGAGACTTCAGGTTACTGGCTG
>NW_025745283.1:658343-663343 GCF_021184085.1 Oncorhynchus gorbuscha | reverse complement strand
GCCACACACTCCATAATGACATCATTCCTCCCCGCGTTCACACTGGTGTTCTTAGGAGGGATGATTATGGTGGGGGTGATGGGGTCCACAGGCCCCCCCACGTCTACACACACACACACACACACACACACACACACACACACACACACACACACACACACACACACACACACACACACACACACACACACACACACACACACACACACACACACACACACACACAAGCATGATTAGAAAAGCATATGGGTCATGGCCAGTACTCCCTTGTAAAATAGATTGTATATCTCAGTCAGACTTTACAGTTTCAATAATAGAAATGGGTGAACAACAACAGCTCCTGCCAGGATTGTCCATACTGCACTCTCATCATTCATCAAGAGATAGTTCCTGCACTCTCATCATTCATCAAGAGATAGTTCCTGCACTCTCATCATTCATCACGAGATAGTTCCTATAGTCTCATCATTCATCAAGAGATAACTCTCATCATTCATCAAGAGATAACTCTCATCATTCATCAAGAGATAGTTCCTATAGTCTCATCATTCATCAAGAGATAGTTCCTGTAGTCTCATCATTCATCAAGAGATAGTTCCTATACTCTCATCATTCATCAAGAGATAACTCTCATCATTCATCAAGAGATAGTTCCTATAGTCTCATCATTCATCAAGAGATAACTCTCATCATTCATCAAGAGATAACTCTCATCATTCATCAAGAGATAACTCTCATCATTCATCAAGAGATAGTTCCTGCACTCTCATCATTCATCAAGAGATAGTTCCTATACTCTCATCATTCATCAAGAGATAGTTCCTATACTCTCATCATTCATCAAGAGATAACTCTCATCATTCATCAAGAGATAGTTCCTGCACTCTCATCATTCATCAAGAGATAGTTCCTATACTCTCATCATTCATCAAGAGATAGTTCCTATACTCTCATCATTCATCAAGAGATAGTTCCTATACTCTCATCATTCATCAAGAGATAGTTCCTATACTATCACCATTCAAAGGTAGCTAGGATGCTATCACTATGGATATATATGGATATATATATATATATAGTGTATATATATACCGTGAGGTCCCTGTCTCTCTGTGTTCCCCTCCAACATTTCCTGGGAGCAGCCTCGGCCTGTGTCAACCAAGCTGCTAGGAACTAGCTGTGACAAAATCAGTACAGTTACATATCGGATATTATTTTGCCGATATATCTCATCGTATCGTTTGAACAATATGGCAGTATTCATTTTGCGCTAGTTTGCTTTACCTGCACCAAAACTGCAGTATTTTTCCTTCATAAATTGTTTTCCATCTTCTTTTTAAGCAGGGAGAACCTTTCCTTTCACCACGTTTATTACCATGACTGAGAAAAACTCATTTAGTCACGTCGCTCTCTTGTCTCTCTCTCTCATCTCTCTCTCTCTCGTCTCTCTCTCTCTCTCTCTCTCTCTCTCTCTCGTCTCTCGTCTCTCTCGTCTCTCTCTCTCTCTCTCTCTCTCTCGTCTCTCTCTCTCGTCTCTCTCTCTCGTCTCTCTCTCTCGTCTCTCTCTCTCTCTCTCTCTCTCTCTCGTCTCTCGTCTCTCTCTCTCTCTCGTCTCTCGTCTCGTCTCTCGTCTCTCTCTCTCGTCTCTCTCTCTCGTCTCTCTCTCTCTCTCTCTCGTCTCTCTCTCTCGTCTCTCTCTCTCGTCTCTCTCTCTCTCTTCTCTCTCTCTCGTCTCTCTGCAGCAGACATGTGGTGAGGCAATATGTTTGGAACATCGAAACGCAATAAAATCACATTATCGAATCGCAAACACATAGAGAATCGCGAGAATCATGAGAATCACAATAAATATCGTATCGGCACCTAAATATGGTGATGATATCATACCGTGAGGTCCCTGGCAATTCCCAGGAACCATTATATTGTTTAATTGAGATAAACATAGCAGGAAGTGATTAAATGCAGAGCCATCATTCAGCCTGTTCCACAGAGCCTTGCAGCCCTGCAAACAACCATCGATTCACTGGCCTCAATCAGAGATCTCTCTCTCCATCTCATCTCATTTATCCCTGCCTCGAGGGGGGGTTCTGTGTGTGATCCCAGGCCCTGTGTTTGGTATCAGTAACACATACAGACTGTCTCAGTGTCTTTTCATAAATCTGCTTCGGTTAGGGGCCATTAAATTACAGAGCTCATTTATAGGCTGGTTAAATCAGCCAGTCAGATGGACCAGGGACCGCAGCACCAGCTCTACAGAGCACCACCCAGCTCCACACTACAGCCAGGGAGGACCGTAGCACCACCCAGCTCCACACTGCAGCCAGGGAGGACCATAGCACCACCCAGCTCCACACTACAGCCAGGGAGGACCGTAGCACCACCCAGCTCCACCCAGCTCCACACTGCAGCCAGGGAGGACCATAGCACCACCCAGCTCCACACTGCAGCCAGGGAGGACCATAGCACCACCCAGCTCCACACTACAGCCAGGGAGGACCGTAGCACCACCCAGCTCCACCCAGCTCCACCCAGTTCCACACTACAGCTAGGGAGGACCGCAGCACCAGCTCTACAGAGCACCACCCAGCACCACCCAGCTCCACCCAGCTCTAACCAGCTCCACACTACAGCCAGGGAGGACCGTAGTAGCACCATCCAGCACCACCCAGCTCCACACTACAGCCAGGGAGGAATGTAGCACCACCCAGCTCCACACTACAGCCAGGGAGGACCGTAGCACCACCCAGCTCCACACTACAGCCAGGGAGGACTGTAGCACGACCCAACACCACACTACAGCCAGGGAGGACCGTAGCACCACCCAACTCCACACTACAGCCAGGGAGGACTGTAAGCACCCTCCAACTCCACACTACAGCCAGGGAGGAATGTAGCACCACCCAGCTCCACCCAGCTCCACACTACAGCCAGGGAGGACTGTAGCACCACCCACCACCACACTACAGCCAGGGAGGACTGTAGCACCACTCAACATCACACTACAGCCAGGGAGGACTGTAGCACCACCCAGCTCCACCCAGCTCCACCCAGCCCACCCAGCTCCACACTACAGCCAGGGAGGACCGTAGCACCACCCAGCTCCACACTGCAGCCAGGGAGGACCATAGCACCACCCAGCTCCACACTACAGCCAGGGAGGACCGTAGCACCACCCAGCTCCACCCAGCTCCACCCAGTTCCACACTACAGCTAGGGAGGACCGCAGCACCAGCTCTACAGAGCACCACCCAGCACCACCCAGCTCCACCCAGCTCCACACTACAGCCAGGGAGGACCGTAGCACCATCCAGCACCACCCAGCTCCACACTACAGCCAGGGAGGACCGTAGCACCACCCAGCTCCACACTACAGCCAGGGAGGACTGTAGCACGACCCAACACCACACTACAGCCAGGGAGGACCGTAGCACCACCCAACTCCACACTACAGCCAGGGAGGACTGTAGCACCACCCAACTCCACACTACAGCCAGGGAGGACTGTAGCACCACCCAGCTCCACCCAGCTCCACACTACAGCCAGGGAGGACTGTAGCACCACCCAGCTCCACCCAGCTCCACACTACAGCCAGGGAGGACTGTAGCACCACCCAACACCACACTACAGCCAGGGAGGACTGTAGCACCACCCAACACCACACTACAGCCAGGGAGGACTGTAGCACCACCCAGCTCCACACTACAGCCAGGTAGGACTGTAGCACTACCCAACTCCACACTACATCCAGGGAGGACTGTAGCACCACCCAACTCCACACTACAGCCAGGGAGGACCGTACCACCACCCAGCTCCACACTGCAGCCATGGAGGACCATAGCACCACCCAGCTCCACCCAGCTCCACACTACAGCCAGGGAGGACCGTAGCACCACCCAGCTCCACACTGCAGCCATGGAGGACCGTAGCACCACCCAGCTCCACACTGCAGCCAGGGAGGACCGTAGCACCACCCAGCTCCACCCAGCTCCACACTACAGCCATGGAGGACCGTAGCACCATCCAGCTCCACCCAGCTCCACACTACAGTCAGGGAGGACCGTAGCACCACCCAGCTCCACCCAGCTCCACACTACAGCCAGGGAGGACCGTAGCACCACCCAACTCCACACTACAGTCAGGGAGGACCGTAGCACCACCCAACTCCACACTACAGCCATGGAGGACCATTGCACCACCCAACTCCACACTACAGCCAGGGAGGACCGTATAGCACCACCCAGCTCCACACTACAGCC
The DNA here is from genome assembly GCF_021184085.1 of Oncorhynchus gorbuscha. NCBI lineage: Eukaryota > Metazoa > Chordata > Actinopteri > Salmoniformes > Salmonidae > Oncorhynchus > Oncorhynchus gorbuscha. The sequence continues at coordinate 659,087 of NW_025745283.1, read as the reverse complement.
AGGGAGGACCGTAGCACCACCCAGCTCCACACTACAGCCAGGGAGGACCGTAGCACCACCCAACTACACACTACAGCCAGGGAGGACCGTAGCACCACCCAGCTCCACACTACAGCCAGGGAGGACCGTAGCACCACCCAGCTCCACACTACAGCCAGGGAGGACCGTAAGCACCACCCAGCTCCACACTACAGCCAGGGAGGACCGTAAGCACCACCCAGCTCCACACTACAGCCAGGGAGGACCGTAGCACCACCCAGCTCCACCCAGCTCCACACTATAGCCATGGAGGACTGTAGCACCACCCAACTCCACACTGTAGACAGGAAGGACTGTAGCACCACCCAGCTCCACACTGCAGTCAGGGAGGTGTGCTGTTGGACCAGGGCCTAAGCCGGACCCTATACCTCCCCTGGCACCAGCTTCTAACTCTAGGGAAACTCTAGACCGACTGGGATTCAAACCCGGGTCTGCTAGCCAAAGCTAAAGCCTAGGCATTAGTTTGGGGAGTCGTTAGGTCTCAGATATAAGGGGAATGTGGTATTACAACATCTCTGTTACACAGGCTGCACTCTTAGAAACAAAGGTGCTAAGTAGAACCATACAGGGTGTGCAGCTAGTCCCCATAGAGGAACCCGTAATGGGCATGGGTAGAACCCTTTGCAGAGAGTTCTATATAGAACCCTTTATTTAAGGTTCTTTATAGAACCCCCTGTATATGGTTCTACCAAGAACCATTTTATC
>NW_025745283.1:613343-653343 GCF_021184085.1 Oncorhynchus gorbuscha | reverse complement strand
ACCAGGGCTGTCATCATGTCAACACAGTCAGCCAGTCTGCCCAGCAGCAGCATGCCCCGGCATATTAATGCCCCGACCGACCGGAGAGAGACCGGAGGACAGAGCCAACACACAGTAAGAGCCAAACCCTGGTCTGGGCTATGTGTCAGGACATGACACTGTAAGAAACGAGCATTGACTGGCTATAGATCTGACACCTACAGGAAGAGCCAAACCCCCTGGCTATCAGTGTCTCTCACTGTCTTAAAATAGTTTTACTAACAGTCTAAGACCAGCCCTGGCTGTATACACTGATCTATATACAGGATACTGAGAATGAAGACTAGATAACAGGCTCCGGTCTCAAACTAGCAGTAGGAACTGTCTGCTACAGCCCTGGCTGTATACACTGATAACTACAGGAGGAGACTGTGGAGTTGTGTGTGTGTGTGTGTGTGTGTGTGTGTGTGTGTGTGTGTGTGTGTGTGTGTGTGTGTGTGTGTGTGTGTGTGTGTGTGTGTGTGTGTGTGTGTGTGTGTGTGTGTGTGTGTGTGTGTGTGTGTGTGTGTGTCCCGATGTGTGTGATTTGTTTGTGTGTATATATATATATACATCACAAATACCCACTAACAATCAGTGTGTGTATTTGTGTTTCTCAAATAAGCTGTGTTTGTATCACAAATATCAACTAATAATACGTGTGTGTGTGTGTGTGTGTGTGTGTGTGTGTGTGTGTGTGTGTGTGTGTGTGTGTGTGTGTGTGTGTGTGTGTGTGTGTGTGTGTGTGTGTGTGTGTGTGTGTGTGTGTGTGTGTGTGTGTGTGTGTGTGTGTGTGTGTGTGTGAGGGGGGTGGTGCTTGACTACAGTCAGCCTTTCACTGTCCAATCATTTTTCTACCATTAAATTTTTTTCCTTCAGGAGATCTTTAGAAACACTTCAAATAAGGGCTGTATTTCATTTAGACTAACTCTGGCATGGCTTTTGATAACCATGGAAATATTTCTCGACAAGGTGACTCATCAATAGATTTGCCTGTATTTACCCACCAAAAATGAAACGCTAATTAGCTGCTAATGTGGCTATCATAAAGAACAACAAATGCCATGATGATCTGGACCAGACTGCCGAATCGAGACAAAGGTAAGAATCTCTGGATTAACTGTCTAATGTTAGCAAAACGTTGCAATGAATAAATTGGCTCCATTTCTGTAAATAGATGCTGTGAACTGTCTTGTACAAGTTTTAAATTGACACAAAACCTGTCAGCAAAGGTGTCAGTCAGAGATGCAGAAGCTTGTAGGGATTAGTAGTCTTGCATGAAGTCTACTTTGGTGCTAAATTAATGTTTTCAAACATCATCAATCACCCTGCCTCTCACTGTCATAAACTGACATGACTAACTGACCCCTACAGTCCAGACACCAATCACCCTGCCTCTCACTGTCATAAACTGACATGACTAACTGACCCCTACAGTACAGACACCAATCACCCTGCCTCTCACTGTCATAAACTGACATGACTGACTGACCCCTATAGTACAGACACCAATCACCCTGCCTCTCACTGTCATAAACTGACATGACTGACTCCTACAGTACAGACACCAATCACCCTGCCTTTCACTGTCATAAACTGACATGACTGACTCCTACAGTACAGACACCAATCACCCTGCCTCTCACTGTCATAAACTGACATTACTAACTGACCCCTACAGTACAGACACCAATCACCCTGCCTCTCACTGTCATAAACTGACATGACTAACTGACCCCTACAGTCCAGACACCAATCACCCTGCCCATCTGGACAAGAGCAATACCTATGTAAGAATGCGTTTCATTGACCATAGCTCAGCATTTAACACCATAGTACCCTCCAAGCTCATCATTTTGCTGGATGCCCTGGGTCTGAACCCCGCCCTGTGCAACTGGGTCCTGGACTTCCTGATGGGCTGCCCCCAGGTGGTGAAGGTAGGAAACAACACCTCCACTCCGCTGATCCTCAACACTGGGGCCCCACAGGGGTGCGTGCTCAGCCCCCTCCTGTACTCCATGACGGCGTGGCCAAGCAAGCCTCCAATTCAATCCTCAAGTTTCAGTTGGAGGCGATGACGAGACTCTGGGAGTGTGGTGCAACAAAAATAACCTCTCATGAAACGTCAAACAAATAAAGGAGATGATTGTGGGCTTCAGGAAACAGCAGAGGGAGCACCCCTCTATCCACATCGATGGAACCAAAGTGGAGAAGGTGGAAAGATTTAAGTTCCTCGGCGTACACATCACTGACAAACTGAAATGGTCCACCCAGGGACGAAGGTGCAACAGCGCCTCTTCAACCTCAGGAGGCTGAAGAAATGTGGCTTCCAGGACACCTACTGCACCCTATGTCACAGGAATGCCAAAAAGATCACCAAGGACAACAATCACCTAACCCACGGCCTGTTCACCTCGCTATCATCCAGAAGGCGAGGTCAGTACAGGTGCATCAAAGCAGGGACCAAAAGACTGAAAAACAACTTCTATCTCAAGTCCATCAGACTGTTAAACAGCCACCACTAACACAGAGAGGCTGCTGCCTATATACACAGATGTTTAATTCATTGGCCACTTTATAAATGGAACACTAGTCACTTTAACAATGTCTACATATCTTACATTACCCATCTCATGTGTCTATACTGTTTTCTACTCTATTCTACTGTATCTCAGTCTATGCTGCTCTTACATTACCCATCTCATGTGTCTATACTGTTTTCTACTCTATTCTACTGTATCTCAGTCTATGCTGCTCTTACATTACCCATCTCATGTGTCTATACTGTTTTCTATTCTATTCTACTGTATCTCAGTCTATGCTGCTCTGGCATTACCCATCTCATGTGTCTATACTGTTTTCTATTCTATTCTACTGTATCTCAGTCTATGCTGCTCTGGCATTACCCATCTCATGTGTCTATACTGTTTTCTATTCTATTCTACTGTATCTCAGTCTATGCTGCTCTGGCATTACCCATCTCATGTGTCTATACTGTTTTCTATTCTATTCTACTGTATCTCAGTCTATGCTGCTCTGGCATTACCCATCTCATGTGTCTATACTGTTTTCTATTCTATTCTACTGTATCTCAGTCTATGCTGCTCTGGCATTACCCATCTCATGTGTCTATACTGTTTTCTATTCTATTCTACTGTATCAGTCTATGCTGCTCTGGCATTACCCATCTCATGTGTCTATACTGTTTTCTATTCTATTCTACTGTATCTCAGTCTATGCTGCTCTGGCATTACTTTTTCCATCTCATGGTCTGCTGCTCTGGCATTACCCATCTCATGTGTTATACTGTTTTCTATTCTATTCTACTGTATCTCAGTCTATGCTGCTCTGGCATTACCCATCTCATGTGTCTATACTGTTTTCTATTCTATTCTACTGTATCTCAGTCTATGCTGCTCTGGCATTACCCATCTCATGTGTCTATACTGTTTTCTATTCTATTCTACTGTATCTCAGTCTATGCTGCTCTGGCATTACCCATCTCATGTGTCTATACTGTTTTCTATTCTATTCTACTGTATCTCAGTCTATGCTGCTCTGGCATTACCCATCTCATGTGTCTATACTGTTTTCTATTCTATTCTACTGTATCTCAGTCTATGCTGCTCTGGCATTACCCATCTCATGTGTCTATACTGTTTTCTACTCTATTCTACTGTATCTCAGTCTATGCTGCTCTGGCATTGCTCGTCCCAAATATTCCATTCCTTTACTTAGATGTGTGTGTATTGGGTATATGTTGTGAAATTGTTAGATATTAGCTGTTAGATATTAGCTGTTAGATATTAGCTGTTAGATATTAGCTGTTAGATATTAGCTGTTGGATATTAGCTGTTGGATATCAGCTGTTAGATATCAGCTGTTAGATATTAGCTGTTAGATATTAGCTGTTAGATATCAGCTGTTAGATATCAGCTGTTAGATATTAGCTGTTAGATATTAGCTGTTAGGTATTAGCTGTTAGATATTAGCTGTTAGATATTAGCTGTTAGATATTAGCTGTTAGATATCAGCTGTTAGATATTAGCTGTTAGATATCAGCTGTTAGATATTAGCTGTTAGATATTAGCTGTTAGATATTAGCTGTTAGATATTAGCTGTTAGATATTAGCTGTTAGGTATCAGCTGTTAGATATTAGCTGTTAGATATCAGCTGTTAGATATTAGCTGTTAGATATCAGCTGTTAGATATCAGCTGTTAGATATTAGCTGTTAGATATCAGCTGTTAGATATTAGCTGTTAGATATCAGCTGTTAGATATTAGCTGTTAGATATTAGCTGTTAGATATCAGCTGTTAGATATTAGCTGTTAGATATTAGCTGTTAGATATCAGCTGTTAGATATTAGCTGTTAGATATTAGCTGTTAGATATTGCTGCACGGTCAGAACTAGAAGCACAAGCACTTCGCTATATCTGCAATAACATCTGTTAAACGCGTGCATGTGACCAAAACAAATGGATTTGATTTGCCTTTCACTGTCATAAACTAACATTACTAACTAATTTAAACCTTACACTGATGGCTGGAAGAGGTGCTGTTGTTACCTAACAGGCTCTAGCATGAATACAGGAGGTACCGTTGCTACCTAACAGGATCTAGCATCTCATTAGTCTCTATCTCTACTGAATAACCTGCACCACTCCACTGTCCATTCCACCATCTCGTTAGTCTCTATCTCTACTGAATAACCTGCACTCCACCTCCACTGTCCATTCCACCATCTCGTTAGTCTCTATCTCTACTGAATAACCTGCACCACTCCACTGTCCATTCCACCATCTCATTAGTCTCTATCTCTACTGAATAACCTGCACTGCACCTCCACTGTCCATTCCACCATCTCGTTAGTCTCTATCTCTACTGAATAACCTGCACTCCACCTCCACTGTCCATTCCACCATCTCGTTAGTCTCTATCTCTACTGAATAACCTGCACTCCACCTCCACTGTCCATTCCACCATCTCGTTAGTCTCTATCTCTACTGAATAACCTGCACCTCCACTGTCCATTCCACCATCTCATTAGTCTCTATCTCTACTGAATAACCTGCACTCCACCATCTCATTAGTCTCTAGCTCTACTGAATAACCTGCACTCCACCTCCACTGTCCATTCCACCATCTCATTAGTCTCTAGCTCTACTGAATAACCTGCACTCCACCTCCACTGTCCATTCCACCATCTCATTAGTCTCTATCTCTACTGAACATGTTTCACTCCACCTCCACTGTCCATTCCACCATCTCATTAGTCTCTATCTCTACTGAATAACCTGCACTGCACCTCCACTGTCCATTCCACCATCTCATTAGTCTCTATCTCTACTGAATAACCTGCACTCCACCTCCACTGTCCATTCCACCATCTCATTAGTCTCTATCTCTACTGAATAACCTCCACTGCACCTCCACTGTCCATTCCACCATCTCGTTAGTCTCTATCTCTACTAAACCTGTTTCACTCCACCTCCACTGTCCATTCCACCATCTCATTAGTCTCTATCTCTACTAAACCTGTTGCACTCCACCTCCACTGTCCATTCCACCATCTCGTTAGTCTCTATCTCTACTGAATAACCTGCACTCCACCTCCACTGTCCATTCCACCATCTCGTTAGTCTCTATCTCTACTGAATAACCTGCACTCCACCTCCACTGTCCATTCCACCATCTCGTTAGTCTCTATCTCTACTGAATAACCTGCACTGCACCTCCACTGTCCATTCCACCATCTCGTTAGTCTCTATCTCTACTGAATAACCTGCACTCCACCTCCACTGTCCATTCCACCATCTCATTAGTCTCTATCTCTACTGAATAACCTGCACTCCACCATCTCATTAGTCTCTAGCTCTACTGAATAACCTGCACTGCACCTCCACTGTCCATTCCACCATCTCATTAGTCTCTATCTCTACTGAACATGTTTCACTCCACCTCCACTGTCCATTCCACCATTTCATTAGTCTCTATCTCTACTGAATAACCTGCACTCCACCATCTCATTAGTCTCTAGCTCTACTGAATAACCTGCACTCCACCTCCACTGTCCATTCCACCATCTCGTTAGTCTCTATCTCTACTGAATAACCTGCACTCCACCTCCACTGTCCATTCCACCATCTCATTAGTCTCTATCTCTACTGAATAACCTGCACTCCACCATCTCATTAGTCTCTAGCTCTACTGAATAACCTGCACTCCACCTCCACTGTCCATTCCACCATCTCGTTAGTCTCTATCTCTACTGAATAACCTGCACTCCACCTCCACTGTCCATTCCACCATCTCATTAGTCTCTATCTCTACTGAACATGTTTCACTCCACCTCCACTGTCCATTCCACCATCTCATTAGTCTCTATCTCTACTGAATAACCTGCACTCCACCTCCACTGTCCATTCCACCATCTCGTTAGTCTCTATCTCTACTAAACCTGTTGCACTCCACCTCCACTGTCCATTCCACCATCTCGTTAGTCTCTATCTCTACTGAATAACCTGCACTCCACCTCCACTGTCCATTCCACCATCTCATTAGTCTCTATCTCTACTGAATAACCTGCACTCCACCTCCACTGTCCATTCCACCATCTCATTAGTCTCTATCTCTACTGAACATGTTTCACTCCACCTCCACTGTCCATTCCACCATCTCATTAGTCTCTATCTCTACTGAATAACCTGCACTGCACCTCCACTGTCCATTCCACCATCTCATTAGTCTCTATCTCTACTGAATAACCTGCACTCCACCTCCACTGTCCATTCCACCATCTCATTAGTCTCTATCTCTACTGAATAACCTGCACTGCACCTCCACTGTCCATTCCACCATCTCATTAGTCTCTATCTCTACTGAACATGTTTCACTCCACCTCCACTGTCCATTCCACCATCTCATTAGTCTCTATCTCTACTGAATAACCTGCACTCCACCTCCACTGTCCATTCCACCATCTCGTTAGTCTCTATCTCTACTAAACCTGTTGCACTCCACCTCCACTGTCCAGTCCACCATCTCGTTAGTCTCTATCTCTACTGAATAACCTGCACTCCACCATCTCATTAGTCTCTATCTCTACTGAATAACCTGCACTGCACCTCCACTGTCCATTCCACCATCTCGTTAGTCTCTATCTCTACTAAACCTGTTTCACTCCACCTCCACTGTCCATTCCACCATCTCATTAGTCTCTATCTCTATTAAACCTGTTGCACTCCACCTCCACTGTCCATTCCACCATCTCGTTAGTCTCTATCTCTGCGGACCTGGCATCCTTTCACTCCCTCCTCTCTACATTTTCCTCCTCTGTCTCTGCTGCTAAAGCCACTTTCTACCACGCTAAATTCCAAGCATCTGCCTCTAACCCTAGGAAGCTCTTTGCCACCTTCTCTTCCCTCCTGAATCCTCCGCCCCCTCCCCCCCCCTCCTCCCTCTCTGCAGATGACTTCGTCAACCATTTTGAAAAGAAGGTCGACGACATCCGATCCTCGTTTGCTAAGTCAAACGACACCGCTGGTTCTGCTCACACTGCCGTACCCTGTGCTCTGACCTCTTTCTCCCCTCTCTCTCCAGATGAAATCTCGCGTCTTGTGACGGCCGGCCGCCCAACAACCTGCCCGCTTGACCCTATCCCCTCCTCTCTTCTCCAGACCATTTCCGGAGACCTTCTCCCTTACTTCACCTCGCTCATCAACTCATCCCTGACCGTTGGCTACGTCCCTTCCGTCTTCAAGAGAGCGAGAGTTGCACCCCTTCTGAAAAAACCTACACTCGATCCCTCCGATGTCAACAATTACAGACCAGTATCCCTTCTTTCTTTTCTCTCCAAAACTCTTGAACGTGCCGTCCTTGGCCAGCTCTCCCGCTATCTCTCTCTGAATGACCTTCTTGATCCAAATCAGTCAGGTTTCAAGACTAGTCATTCAACTGAGACTGCTCTCCTCTGTATCACGGAGGCGCTCCGCACTGCTAAAGCTAACTCTCTCTCCTCTGCTCTCATCCTTCTAGATCTATCGGCTGCCTTCGATACTGTGAACCATCAGATCCTCCTCTCCACCCTCTCCGAGTTGGGCATCTCCGGCGCGGCCCACGCTATTGCGTCCTACCTGACAGGTCGCTCCTACCAGGTGGCGTGGCGAGAATCTGTCTCCTCACCACGCGCTCTCACCGCTGGTGTCCCCCAGGGCTCTGTTCTTGGCCCTCTCCTATTCTCGCTATACACCAAGTCACTTGGCTCTGTCATAACCTCACATGGTCTCTCTTATCATTGCTATGCAGACGACACACAATTAATCTTCTCCTTTCCCCCTTCTGATGACCAGGTGGCGAATCGCATCTCTGCATGTCTGGCAGACATATCAGTGTGGATGACGGATCACCACCTCAAGCTGAACCTCGGCAAGACGGAGCTGCTCTTCCTCCCGGGGAAGGACTGCCCGTTCCATGATCTCGCCATCACGGTTGACAACTCCATTGTGTCCTCCTCCCAGAGCGCCAAGAACCTTGGCGTGATCCTGGACAACACCCTGTCGTTCTCAACTAACATCAAGGCGGTGGCCCGTTCCTGTAGGTTCATGCTCTACAACATCCGCAGAGTACGACCCTGCCTCACACAGGAAGCGGCACAGGTCCTAATCCAGGCACTTGTCATCTCCCCATCTGGATTATTGCAACTCGCTGTTGGCTGGGCTCCCTGCCTGTGCCATTAAACCCCTTCAACTCATCCAGAACGCCGCAGCCCGTCTGGTGTTCAACCTTCCCAAGTTCTCTCACGTCACCCCGCTCCTCCGTTCTCTCCACTGGCTTCCAGTTGAAGCTCGCATCCGCTACAAGACCATGGTGCTTGCCTACGGAGCTGTGAGGGGAACGGCACCTCAGTACCTCCAGGCTCTGATCAGGCCCTACACCCAAACAAGGGCACTGCGTTCATCCACCTCTGGCCTGCTCACCTCCCTACCACTGAGGAAGTACAGCTCCCGCTCAGCCCAGTCAAAACTGTTCGCTGCCCTGGCCCCCCAATGGTGGAACAAACTCCCTCACGACGCCAGGACAGCGGAGTCAATCACCACCTTCCGGAGACACCTGAAACCCCACCTCTTTAAGGAATACCTAGGATAGGTTAAGTAATCCCTCTCACCCCACCCCCCCTAAGTTTTAGATGCACTATTGTTAAGTGACTGTCCCACTGGATGTCATAAGGTGAATGCACCAATTTGTAAGTCGCTCTGGATAAGAGCGTCTGCTAAATGACTTAAATGTAATGTAAATGTACTGAATAACCTGCACTCCACCTCCACTGTCCATTCCACCATCTCGTTAGTCTCTATCTCTACTGAATAACCTGCACTCCACCTCCACTGTCCATTCCACCATCTCGTTAGTCTCTATCTCTACTAAACCTGTTGCACTCCACCTCCACTGTCCATTCCACCATCTCGTTAGTCTCTATCTCTACTGAATAACCTGCACTCCACCATCTCATTAGTCTCTATCTCTACTGAATAACCTGCACTGCACCTCCACTGTCCATTCCACCATCTCGTTAGTCTCTATCTCTACTAAACCTGTTTCACTCCACCTCCACTGTCCATTCCACCATCTCATTAGTCTCTATCTCTACTAAACCTGTTGCACTCCACCTCCACTGTCCATTCCACCATCTCGTTAGTCTCTATCTCTACTGAATAACTTGCACTCCACCTCCACTGTCCATTCCACCATCTCGTTAGTCTCTATCTCTACTGAATAACCTGCACTGCACCTCCACTGTCCATTCCACCATCTCATTAGTCTCTATCTCTACTGAATAACCTGCACTGCACCTCCACTGTCCATTCCACCATCTCGTTAGTCTCTATCTCTACTGAATAACCTGCACTGCACCTCCACTGTCCATTCCACCATCTCGTTAGTCTCTATCTCTACTGAATAACCTGCACTGCACCTCCACTGTCCATTCCACCATCTCGTTAGTCTCTATCTCTACTGAATAACCTGCACTGCACCTCCACTGTCCATTCCACCATCTCGTTAGTCTCTATCTCTACTGAATAACCTGCACTGCACCTCCACTGTCCATTCCACCATCTCGTTAGTCTCTATCTCTACTGAATAACCTGCACTGCACCTCCACTGTCCATTCCACCATCTCGTTAGTCTCTATCTCTACTGAATAACCTGCACCACGCCACTGTCCATTCCACCATCTCGTTAGTCTCTATCTCTACTGAATAACCTGCACTCCACCTCCACTGTCCATTCCACCATCTCATTAGTCTCTATCTCTACTGAATAACCTGCACTCCACCTCCACTGTCCATTCCACCATCTCGTTAGTCTCTATCTCTACTGAATAACCTGCACTCCACCTCCACTGTCCATTCCACCATCTCATTAGTCTCTATCTCTACTGAATAACCTGCACTCCACCTCCACTGTCCATTCCACCATCTCATTAGTCTCTATCTCTACTGAATAACCTGCACTCCACCTCCACTGTCCATTCCACCATCTCGTTTGTCTCTATCTCTACTGAATAACCTGCACTGCACCTCCACTGTCCATTCCACCATCTCGTTAGTCTCTATCTCTACTGAATAACCTGCACCACGCCACTGTCCATTCCACCATCTCGTTAGTCTCTATCTCTACTGAATAACCTGCACTCCACCTCCACTGTCCATTCCACCATCTCATTAGTCTCTATCTCTACTGAATAACCTGCACTCCACCTCCACTGTCCATTCCACCATCTCGTTAGTCTCTATCTCTACTGAATAACCTGCACTCCACCATCTCATTAGTCTCTATCTCTACTGAATAACCTGCACTCCACCTCCACTGTCCATTCCACCATCTCGTTAGTCTCTATCTCTACTGAATAACCTGCACTGCACCTCCACTGTCCATTCCACCATCTCATTAGTCTCTATCTCTACTGAATAACCTGCACTGCACCTCCACTGTCCATTCCACCATCTCATTAGTCTCTATCTCTACTGAATAACCTGCACTGCACCTCCACTGTCCATTCCACCATCTCATTAGTCTCTATCTCTACTGAATAACCTGCACTGCACCTCCACTGTCCATTCCACCATCTCGTTAGTCTCTATCTCTACTGAATAACCTGCACTGCACCTCCACTGTCCATTCCACCATCTCGTTAGTCTCTATCTCTACTGAATAACCTGCACTGCACCTCCACTGTCCATTCCACCATCTCGTTAGTCTCTATCTCTACTGAATAACCTGCACTGCACCTCCACTGTCCATTCCACCATCTCGTTAGTCTCTATCTCTACTGAATAACCTGCACCACGCCACTGTCCATTCCACCATCTCGTTAGTCTCTATCTCTACTGAATAACCTGCACTCCACCTCCACTGTCCATTCCACCATCTCATTAGTCTCTATCTCTACTGAATAACCTGCACTCCACCTCCACTGTCCATTCCACCATCTCGTTAGTCTCTATCTCTACTGAATAACCTGCACTCCACCTCCACTGTCCATTCCACCATCTCATTAGTCTCTATCTCTACTGAATAACCTGCACTCCACCTCCACTGTCCATTCCACCATCTCATTAGTCTCTATCTCTACTGAATAACCTGCACTCCACCTCCACTGTCCATTCCACCATCTCATTAGTCTCTATCTCTACTGAATAACCTGCACTGCACCTCCACTGTCCATTCCACCATCTCGTTAGTCTCTATCTCTACTGAATAACCTGCACCACGCCACTGTCCATTCCACCATCTCGTTAGTCTCTATCTCTACTGAATAACCTGCACTCCACCTCCACTGTCCATTCCACCATCTCATTAGTCTCTATCTCTACTGAATAACCTGCACTCCACCTCCACTGTCCATTCCACCATCTCGTTTGTCTCTATCTCTACTGAATAACCTGCACTGCACCTCCACTGTCCATTCCACCATCTCGTTAGTCTCTATCTCTACTGAATAACCTGCACCACGCCACTGTCCATTCCACCATCTCGTTAGTCTCTATCTCTACTGAATAACCTGCACTCCACCTCCACTGTCCATTCCACCATCTCATTAGTCTCTATCTCTACTGAATAACCTGCACTCCACCTCCACTGTCCATTCCACCATCTCGTTAGTCTCTATCTCTACTGAATAACCTGCACTCCACCATCTCATTAGTCTCTATCTCTACTGAATAACCTGCACTCCACCTCCACTGTCCATTCCACCATCTCATTAGTCTCTATCTCTACTGAATAACCTGCACCACGCCACTGTCCATTCCACCATCTCGTTAGTCTCTATCTCTACTGAATAACCTGCACTCCACCTCCACTGTCCATTCCACCATCTCATTAGTCTCTATCTCTACTGAATAACCTGCACTCCACCTCCACTGTCCATTCCACCATCTCGTTAGTCTCTATCTCTACTGAATAACCTGCACCACGCCACTGTCCATTCCACCATCTCGTTAGTCTCTATCTCTACTGAATAACCTGCACCACGCCACTGTCCATTCCACCATCTCGTTAGTCTCTATCTCTACTGAATAACCTGCACTCCACCTCCACTGTCCATTCCACCATCTCATTAGTCTCTATCTCTACTGAATAACCTGCACTCCACCTCCACTGTCCATTCCACCATCTCATTAGTCTCTATCTCTACTGAACATGTTTCACTCCACCTCCACTGTCCATTCCACCATCTCATTAGTCTCTATCTCTACTGAATAACCTGCACTGCACCTCCACTGTCCATTCCACCATCTCATTAGTCTCTATCTCTACTGAATAACCTGCACTCCACCTCCACTGTCCATTCCACCATCTCATTAGTCTCTATCTCTACTGAATAACCTCCACTGCACCTCCACTGTCCATTCCACCATCTCGTTAGTCTCTATCTCTACTAAACCTGTTTCACTCCACCTCCACTGTCCATTCCACCATCTCATTAGTCTCTATCTCTACTAAACCTGTTGCACTCCACCTCCACTGTCCATTCCACCATCTCGTTAGTCTCTATCTCTACTGAATAACCTGCACTCCACCTCCACTGTCCATTCCACCATCTCGTTAGTCTCTATCTCTACTAAACCTGTTGCACTCCACCTCCACTGTCCATTCCACCATCTCGTTAGTCTCTATCTCTACTGAATAACCTGCACTCCACCATCTCATTAGTCTCTATCTCTACTGAATAACCTGCACTGCACCTCCACTGTCCATTCCACCATCTCGTTAGTCTCTATCTCTACTGAATAACCTGCACTGCACCTCCACTGTCCATTCCACCATCTCGTTAGTCTCTATCTCTACTGAATAACCTGCACTGCACCTCCACTGTCCATTCCACCATCTCGTTAGTCTCTATCTCTACTGAATAACCTGCACTGCACCTCCACTGTCCATTCCACCATCTCGTTAGTCTCTATCTCTACTGAATAACCTGCACTGCACCTCCACTGTCCATTCCACCATCTCGTTAGTCTCTATCTCTACTGAATAACCTGCACCACGCCACTGTCCATTCCACCATCTCGTTAGTCTCTATCTCTACTGAATAACCTGCACTCCACCTCCACTGTCCATTCCACCATCTCATTAGTCTCTATCTCTACTGAATAACCTGCACTCCACCTCCACTGTCCATTCCACCATCTCGTTAGTCTCTATCTCTACTGAATAACCTGCACTCCACCTCCACTGTCCATTCCACCATCTCATTAGTCTCTATCTCTACTGAATAACCTGCACTCCACCTCCACTGTCCATTCCACCATCTCATTAGTCTCTATCTCTACTGAATAACCTGCACTCCACCTCCACTGTCCATTCCACCATCTCATTAGTCTCTATCTCTACTGAATAACCTGCACTGCACCTCCACTGTCCATTCCACCATCTCGTTAGTCTCTATCTCTACTGAATAACCTGCACCACGCCACTGTCCATTCCACCATCTCGTTAGTCTCTATCTCTACTGAATAACCTGCACTCCACCTCCACTGTCCATTCCACCATCTCATTAGTCTCTATCTCTACTGAATAACCTGCACTCCACCTCCACTGTCCATTCCACCATCTCGTTTGTCTCTATCTCTACTGAATAACCTGCACTGCACCTCCACTGTCCATTCCACCATCTCGTTAGTCTCTATCTCTACTGAATAACCTGCACCACGCCACTGTCCATTCCACCATCTCGTTAGTCTCTATCTCTACTGAATAACCTGCACTCCACCTCCACTGT
Organism: Oncorhynchus gorbuscha; assembly: GCF_021184085.1. NCBI lineage: Eukaryota > Metazoa > Chordata > Actinopteri > Salmoniformes > Salmonidae > Oncorhynchus > Oncorhynchus gorbuscha. The sequence goes on along the minus strand of NW_025745283.1, from coordinate 639,037 downwards.
CCATTCCACCATCTCATTAGTCTCTATCTCTACTGAATAACCTGCACTCCACCTCCACTGTCCATTCCACCATCTCGTTAGTCTCTATCTCTACTGAATAACCTGCACTCCACCATCTCATTAGTCTCTATCTCTACTGAATAACCTGCACTCCACCTCCACTGTCCATTCCACCATCTCATTAGTCTCTATCTCTACTGAATAACCTGCACCACGCCACTGTCCATTCCACCATCTCGTTAGTCTCTATCTCTACTGAATAACCTGCACTCCACCTCCACTGTCCATTCCACCATCTCATTAGTCTCTATCTCTACTGAATAACCTGCACTCCACCTCCACTGTCCATTCCACCATCTCGTTAGTCTCTATCTCTACTGAATAACCTGCACCACGCCACTGTCCATTCCACCATCTCGTTAGTCTCTATCTCTACTGAATAACCTGCACCACGCCACTGTCCATTCCACCATCTCGTTAGTCTCTATCTCTACTGAATAACCTGCACTCCACCTCCACTGTCCATTCCACCATCTCATTAGTCTCTATCTCTACTGAATAACCTGCACTCCACCTCCACTGTCCATTCCACCATCTCATTAGTCTCTATCTCTACTGAACATGTTTCACTCCACCTCCACTGTCCATTCCACCATCTCATTAGTCTCTATCTCTACTGAATAACCTGCACTGCACCTCCACTGTCCATTCCACCATCTCATTAGTCTCTATCTCTACTGAATAACCTGCACTCCACCTCCACTGTCCATTCCACCATCTCATTAGTCTCTATCTCTACTGAATAACCTCCACTGCACCTCCACTGTCCATTCCACCATCTCGTTAGTCTCTATCTCTACTAAACCTGTTTCACTCCACCTCCACTGTCCATTCCACCATCTCATTAGTCTCTATCTCTACTAAACCTGTTGCACTCCACCTCCACTGTCCATTCCACCATCTCGTTAGTCTCTATCTCTACTGAATAACCTGCACTCCACCTCCACTGTCCATTCCACCATCTCGTTAGTCTCTATCTCTACTGAATAACCTGCACTCCACCTCCACTGTCCATTCCACCATCTCGTTAGTCTCTATCTCTACTGAATAACCTGCACTGCACCTCCACTGTCCATTCCACCATCTCGTTAGTCTCTATCTCTACTGAATAACCTGCACTCCACCTCCACTGTCCATTCCACCATCTCATTAGTCTCTATCTCTACTGAATAACCTGCACTCCACCATCTCATTAGTCTCTAGCTCTACTGAATAACCTGCACTGCACCTCCACTGTCCATTCCACCATCTCATTAGTCTCTATCTCTACTGAATAACCTGCACTCCACCTCCACTGTCCATTCCACCATTTCATTAGTCTCTATCTCTACTGAATAACCTGCACTCCACCATCTCATTAGTCTCTAGCTCTACTGAATAACCTGCACTCCACCTCCACTGTCCATTCCACCATCTCGTTAGTCTCTATCTCTACTGAATAACCTGCACTCCACCTCCACTGTCCATTCCACCATCTCATTAGTCTCTATCTCTACTGAATAACCTGCACTCCACCATCTCATTAGTCTCTAGCTCTACTGAATAACCTGCACTCCACCTCCACTGTCCATTCCACCATCTCGTTAGTCTCTATCTCTACTGAATAACCTGCACTCCACCTCCACTGTCCATTCCACCATCTCATTAGTCTCTATCTCTACTGAATAACCTGCACTCCACCTCCACTGTCCATTCCACCATCTCATTAGTCTCTATCTCTACTGAACATGTTTCACTCCACCTCCACTGTCCATTCCACCATCTCGTTAGTCTCTATCTCTACTGAATAACCTGCACTCCACCTCCACTGTCCATTCCACCATCTCATTAGTCTCTATCTCTACTGAATAACCTGCACTCCACCTCCACTGTCCATTCCACCATCTCATTAGTCTCTATCTCTACTGAACATGTTTCACTCCACCTCCACTGTCCATTCCACCATCTCATTAGTCTCTATCTCTACTGAATAACCTGCACTGCACCTCCACTGTCCATTCCACCATCTCATTAGTCTCTATCTCTACTGAATAACCTGCACTCCACCTCCACTGTCCATTCCACCATCTCATTAGTCTCTATCTCTACTGAATAACCTCCACTGCACCTCCACTGTCCATTCCACCATCTCGTTAGTCTCTATCTCTACTAAACCTGTTTCACTCCACCTCCACTGTCCATTCCACCATCTCATTAGTCTCTATCTCTACTAAACCTGTTGCACTCCACCTCCACTGTCCATTCCACCATCTCGTTAGTCTCTATCTCTACTGAATAACCTGCACTCCACCTCCACTGTCCATTCCACCATCTCGTTAGTCTCTATCTCTACTGAATAACCTGCACTCCACCTCCACTGTCCATTCCACCATCTCGTTAGTCTCTATCTCTACTGAATAACCTGCACTGCACCTCCACTGTCCATTCCACCATCTCGTTAGTCTCTATCTCTACTGAATAACCTGCACTCCACCTCCACTGTCCATTCCACCATCTCATTAGTCTCTATCTCTACTGAATAACCTGCACTCCACCATCTCATTAGTCTCTAGCTCTACTGAATAACCTGCACTGCACCTCCACTGTCCATTCCACCATCTCATTAGTCTCTATCTCTACTGAACATGTTTCACTCCACCTCCACTGTCCATTCCACCATTTCATTAGTCTCTATCTCTACTGAATAACCTGCACTCCACCATCTCATTAGTCTCTAGCTCTACTGAATAACCTGCACTCCACCTCCACTGTCCATTCCACCATCTCGTTAGTCTCTATCTCTACTGAATAACCTGCACTCCACCTCCACTGTCCATTCCACCATCTCATTAGTCTCTATCTCTACTGAATAACCTGCACTCCACCATCTCATTAGTCTCTAGCTCTACTGAATAACCTGCACTCCACCTCCACTGTCCATTCCACCATCTCGTTAGTCTCTATCTCTACTGAATAACCTGCACTCCACCTCCACTGTCCATTCCACCATCTCATTAGTCTCTATCTCTACTGAATAACCTGCACTCCACCTCCACTGTCCATTCCACCATCTCATTAGTCTCTATCTCTACTGAACATGTTTCACTCCACCTCCACTGTCCATTCCACCATCTCATTAGTCTCTATCTCTACTGAATAACCTGCACTCCACCTCCACTGTCCATTCCACCATCTCGTTAGTCTCTATCTCTACTGAATAACCTGCACTGCACCTCCACTGTCCATTCCACCATCTCGTTAGTCTCTATCTCTACTGAATAACCTGCACCACGCCACTGTCCATTCCACCATCTCGTTAGTCTCTATCTCTACTGAATAACCTGCACTCCACCTCCACTGTCCATTCCACCATCTCATTAGTCTCTATCTCTACTGAATAACCTGCACTCCACCTCCACTGTCCATTCCACCATCTCGTTAGTCTCTATCTCTACTGAATAACCTGCACTCCACCATCTCATTAGTCTCTATCTCTACTGAATAACCTGCACTCCACCTCCACTGTCCATTCCACCATCTCATTAGTCTCTATCTCTACTGAATAACCTGCACCACGCCACTGTCCATTCCACCATCTCGTTAGTCTCTATCTCTACTGAATAACCTGCACTCCACCTCCACTGTCCATTCCACCATCTCATTAGTCTCTATCTCTACTGAATAACCTGCACTCCACCTCCACTGTCCATTCCACCATCTCGTTAGTCTCTATCTCTACTGAATAACCTGCACCACGCCACTGTCCATTCCACCATCTCGTTAGTCTCTATCTCTACTGAATAACCTGCACCACGCCACTGTCCATTCCACCATCTCGTTAGTCTCTATCTCTACTGAATAACCTGCACTCCACCTCCACTGTCCATTCCACCATCTCATTAGTCTCTATCTCTACTGAATAACCTGCACTCCACCTCCACTGTCCATTCCACCATCTCATTAGTCTCTATCTCTACTGAACATGTTTCACTCCACCGCCACTGTCCATTCCACCATCTCATTAGTCTCTATCTCTCTACTGAATAACCTGCACTGCACCTCCACTGTCCATTCCACCATCTCATTAGTCTCTATCTCTACTGAATAACCTGCACTCCACCTCCACTGTCCATTCCACCATCTCATTAGTCTCTATCTCTACTGAATAACCTCACTGCACCTCCACTGTCCATTCTACCATCTCGTTAGTCTCTATCTCTACTAAACCTGTTTCACTCCACCTCCACTGTCCATTCTACCATCTCATTAGTCTCGATCTCTACTGAATAACCTGCACTGCACCTCCACTGTCCATTCGACCATCTCGTTAGTCTCTATCTCTACTGAATAACCTGCACTCCACCTCCACTGTCCATTCCACCATCTCGTTAGTCTCTATCTCTACTGAATAACCTGCACTCCACCTCCACTGTCCATTCCACCATCTCGTTAGTCTCTATCTCTACTGAATAACCTGCACTGCACCTCCACTGTCCATTCCACCATCTCGTTAGTCTCTATCTCTACTGAATAACCTGCACTCCACCTCCACTGTCCATTCCACCATCTCATTAGTCTCTATCTCTACTGAATAACCTGCACTCCACCATCTCATTAGTCTCTATCTCTACTGAATAACCTGCACTGCACCTCCACTGTCCATTCCACCATCTCATTAGTCTCTATCTCTACTGAATAACCTGCACTCCACCTCCACTGTCCATTCCACCATCTCATTAGTCTCTATCTCTACTGAATAACCTGCAATAACTCTAGCTCTACTGAATAACCTGCACTCCACCTCCACTGTCCATTCCACCATCTCGTTAGTCTCTATCTCTACTGAATAACCTGCACTCCACCTCCACTGTCCATTCCACCATCTCATTAGTCTCTATCTCTACTGAATAACCTGCACTCCACCATCTCATTAGTCTCTATCTACTGAATAACCTGCACCCACCTCCACTGTCCATTCCACCATCTCGTTAGTCTCTATCTCTACTGAATAACCTGCACTCCACCTCCACTGTCCATTCCACCATCTCATTAGTCTCTATCTCTACTGAATAACCTGCACTCCACCTCCACTGTCCATTCCACCATCTCATTAGTCTCTATCTCTACTGAATAACCTTCACTCCACCTCCACTGTCCATTCCACCATCTCGTTAGTCTCTATCTCTACTGAATAACCTGCACTCCACCTCCACTGTCCATTCCACCATCTCATTAGTCTCTATCTCTACTGAATAACCTGCACTCCACCTCCACTGTCCATTCCACCATCTCATTAGTCTCTATCTCTACTGAACAACCTCACTCCACCTCCACTGTCCATTCCACCATCTCATTAGTCTCTATCTCTACTGAATAACCTGCACTGCACCTCCACTGTCCATTCCACCATCTCATTAGTCTCTATCTCTACTGAATAACCTGCACTCCACCTCCACTGTCCATTCCACCATCTCATTAGTCTCTATCTCTACTGAATAACCTCCACTGCACCTCCACTGTCCATTCCACCATCTCGTTAGTCTCTATCTCTACTGAATAACCTGCACTCCACCTCCACTGTCCATTCCACCATCTCATTAGTCTCTATCTCTACTGAATAACCTGCACTCCACCTCCACTGTCCATTCCACCATCTCGTTAGTCTCTATCTCTACTGAATAACCTGCACTCCACCTCCACTGTCCATTCCACCATCTCGTTAGTCTCTATCTCTACTGAATAACCTGCACTCCACCTCCACTGTCCATTCCACCATCTCGTTAGTCTCTATCTCTACTGAATAACCTGCACTGCACCTCCACTGTCCATTCCACCATCTCGTTAGTCTCTATCTCTACTGAATAACCTGCACTCCACCTCCACTGTCCATTCCACCATCTCATTAGTCTCTATCTCTACTGAATAACCTGCACTCCACCATCTCATTAGTCTCTATCTCTACTGAATAACCTGCACTGCACCTCCACTGTCCATTCCACCATCTCATTAGTCTCTATCTCTACTGAATAACCTGCACTCCACCTCCACTGTCCATTCCACCATCTCATTAGTCTCTATCTCTACTGAATAACCTGCACTCCACCCATTCCACCATCTCATTAGTCTCTATCTCTACTGAATAACCTGCACTCCACCTCCACTGTCCATTCCACCATCTCGTTAGTCTCTATCTCTACTGAATAACCTGCACTCCACCTCCACTGTCCATTCCACCATCTCATTAGTCTCTATCTCTACTGAATAACCTGCACTCCACCATCTCATTAGTCTCTATCTCTACTGAATAACCTGCACTCCACCTCCACTGTCCATTCCACCATCTCGTTAGTCTCTATCTCTACTGAATAACCTGCACTCCACCTCCACTGTCCATTCCACCATCTCATTAGTCTCTATCTCTACTGAATAACCTGCACTCCACCTCCACTGTCCATTCCACCATCTCATTAGTCTCTATCTCTACTGAATAACCTGCACTCCACCTCCACTGTCCATTCCACCATCTCATTAGTCTCTATCTCTACTGAATAACCTGCACTGCACCTCCACTGTCCATTCCACCATCTCATTAGTCTCTATCTCTACTGAATAACCTGCACTCCACCTCCACTGTCCATTCCACCATCTCATTAGTCTCTATCTCTACTGAATAACCTGCACTGCACCTCCACTGTCCATTCCACCATCTCATTAGTCTCTATCTCTACTGAATAACCTGCACTCCACCTCCACTGTCCATTCCACCATCTCATTAGTCTCTATCTCTACTGAATAACCTGCACTCCACCTCCACTGTCCATTCCACCATCTCGTTAGTCTCTATCTCTACTGAATAACCTGTTTCCTCCACCTCCACTGTCCATTCCACCATCTCATTAGTCTCTATCTCTACTGAATAACCTGCACTCCACCTCCACTGTCCATTCCACCATCTCGTTAGTCTCTATCTCTACTGAATAACCTGCACTCCACCTCCACTGTCCATTCCACCATCTCGTTAGTCTCTATCTCTACTGAATAACCTGCACTCCACCTCCACTGTCCATTCCACCATCTCGTTAGTCTCTATCTCTACTGAATAACCTGCACTGCACCTCCACTGTCCATTCCACCATCTCGTTAGTCTCTATCTCTACTGAATAACCTGCACTCCACCTCCACTGTCCATTCCACCATCTCATTAGTCTCTATCTCTACTGAATAACCTGCACTCCACCATCTCATTAGTCTCTAGCTCTACTGAATAACCTGCACTGCACCTCCACTGTCCATTCCACCATCTCATTAGTCTCTATCTCTACTGAATAACCTCACTCCACCTCCACTGTCCATTCCACCATTTCATTAGTCTCTATCTCTACTGAATAACCTGCACTCCACCATCTCATTAGTCTCTAGCTCTACTGAATAACCTGCACTCCACCTCCACTGTCCATTCCACCATCTCGTTAGTCTCTATCTCTACTGAATAACCTGCACTCCACCTCCACTGTCCATTCCACCATCTCATTAGTCTCTATCTCTACTGAATAACCTGCACTCCACCATCTCATTAGTCTCTATCTCTACTGAATAACCTGCACTCCACCTCCACTGTCCATTCCACCATCTCGTTAGTCTCTATCTCTACTGAATAACCTGCACTCCACCTCCACTGTCCATTCCACCATCTCATTAGTCTCTATCTCTACTGAATAACCTGCACTCCACCTCCACTGTCCATTCCACCATCTCATTAGTCTCTATCTCTACTGAATAACCTGCACTCCACCTCCACTGTCCATTCCACCATCTCATTAGTCTCTATCTCTACTGAATAACCTGCACTGCACCTCCACTGTCCATTCCACCATCTCATTAGTCTCTATCTCTACTGAATAACCTGCACTCCACCTCCACTGTCCATTCCACCATCTCATTAGTCTCTATCTCTACTGAATAACCTGCACTGCACCTCCACTGTCCATTCCACCATCTCATTAGTCTCTATCTCTACTGAATAACCTTCACTCCACCTCCACTGTCCATTCCACCATCTCATTAGTCTCTATCTCTACTGAATAACCTGCACTCCACCTCCACTGTCCATTCCACCATCTCGTTAGTCTCTATCTCTACTGAATAACCTGCACTCCACCTCCACTGTCCATTCCACCATCTCGTTAGTCTCTATCTCTACTGAATAACCTGCACTCCACCATCTCATTAGTCTCTATCTCTACTGAATAACCTGCACTGCACCTCCACTGTCCATTCCACCATCTCGTTAGTCTCTATCTCTACTAAACCTGTTTCACTCCACCTCCACTGTCCATTCCACCATCTCATTAGTCTCTATCTCTATTAAACCTGTTGCACTCCACCTCCACTGTCCATTCCACCATCTCGTTAGTCTCTATCTCTGCGGACCTGGCATCCTTTCACTCCCTCCTCTCTACATTTTCCTCCTCTGTCTCTGCTGCTAAAGCCACTTTCTACCACGCTAAATTCCAAGCATCTGCCTCTAACCCTAGGAAGCTCTTTGCCACCTTCTCCTCCCTCCTGAATCCTCCGCCCCCTCCCCCCTCCTCCCTCTCTGCAGATGACTTCGTCAACCATTTTGAAAAGAAGGTCTCTCCGATCCTCGTTTGCTAAGTCAAACGACACCGCTGGTTCTGCTCACACTGCCGTACCCTGTGCTCTGACCTCTTTCTCCCCTCTCTCTCAGATGAAATCTCGCGTCTTGTGACGGCCGGCCGCCCAACAACCTGCCCGCTTGACCCTATCCCCTCCTCTCTTCTCCAGACCATTTCCATTCTCCCTTACCTCACCTCGCTCATCAACTCATCCCTGACCGTTGGCTACTCCCTTCCGTCTTCAAGAGAGCGAGAGTTGCACCCCTTCTGAAAAACCTACACTCGATCCCTCCGATGTCAACAATTACAGACCAGTATCCCTTCTTTCTTTTCTCTCCAAAACTCTTGAACGTGCCGTCCTTGGCCAGCTCTCCCGCTATCTCTCTCTGAATGACCTTCTTGATCCAAATCAGTCAGGTTTCAAGACTAGTCATTCAACTGAGACTCTCTCCTGTATCACGGAGGCGCTCCGCACTGCTAAAGCTAACTCTCTCATCTGCTCTCATCCTTCTAGATCTATCGGCTGCCTTCGATACTGTGAACCATCAGATCCTCCTCTCCACCCTCTCCGAGTTGGGCATCTCCCGCCCCACGCTCGTGGATTGCGTCCTACCTGACAGGTCGCTCCTACCAGGTGGCGTGGCGAAATCTGTCTCCTCACCACGCGCTCTCACCACTGGTGTCCCCCAGGGCTCTGTTCTTGGCCCTCTCCTATTCTCGCTATACACCAAGTCACTTGGCTCTGTCATAACCTCACATGGTCTCTCTTATCATTGCTATGCAGACGACACACAATTAATCTTCTCCTTTCCCCTTCTGATGACCAGGTGGCGAATCGCATCTCTGCATGTCTGGCAGACATATCAGTGTGGATGACGGATCACCACCTCAAGCTGAACCTCGGCAAGACGGAGCTGCTCTTCCTCCCGGGGAAGGACTGCCCGTTCCATGATCTCGCCATCACGGTTGACAACTCCATTGTGTCCTCCTCCCAGAGCGCCAAGAACCTTGGCGTGATCCTGGACAACACCCTGTCGTTCTCAACTAACATCAAGGCGGTGGCCCGTTCCTGTAGGTTCATGCTCTACAACATCCACCCTGCCTCACACAGGAAGCGGCACAGGTCCTAATCCAGGCACTTGTCATCTCCCGTCTGGATTATTGCAACTCGCTGTTGGCTGGGCTCCCTGCCTGTGCCATTAAACCCCTTCAACTCATCCAGAACGCCGCAGCCCGTCTGGTGTTCAACCTTCCCAAGTTCTCTCACGTCACCCCGCTCCTCCGTTCTCTCCACTGGCTTCCAGTTGAAGCTCATCCGCTACAAGACCATGGTGCTTGCCTACGGAGCTGTGAGGGAACGGCACCTCAGTACCTCCAGGCTCTGATCAGGCCCTACACCCAAACAAGGGCACTGCGTTCATCCACCTCTGGCCTGCTCACCTCCCTACCACTGAGGAAGTACAGCTCCCGCTCAGCCCAGTCAAAACTGTTCGCTGCCCTGGCCCCCAATGGTGGAACAAACTCCCTCACGACGCCAGGACAGCGCAGTCAATCACCACCTTCCGGAGACACCTGAAACCCCACCTCTTTAAGGAATACCTAGGATGGTTAATAATCCCTCTCACCCCACCCCCTAAGTTTTAGATGCACTATTGTTAAGTGACTGTCCCACTGGATGTCATAAGGTGAATGCACCAATTTGTAAGTCGCTCTGGATAAGAGCGTCTGCTAAATGACTTAAATGTAATGTAAATGTACTGAATAACCTGCACTCCACCTCCACTGTCCATTCCACCATCTCGTTAGTCTCTATCTCTACTGAATAACCTGCACTCCACCTCCACTGTCCATTCCACCATCTCGTTAGTCTCTATCTCTACTAAACCTGTTGCACTCCACCTCCACTGTCCATTCCACCATCTCGTTAGTCTCTATCTCTACTGAATAACCTGCACTCCACCATCTCATTAGTCTCTATCTCTACTGAATAACCTGCACTCCACCTCCACTGTCCATTCCACCATCTCGTTAGTCTCTATCTCTACTGAATAACCTGCACTCCACCTCCACTGTCCATTCCACCATCTCATTAGTCTCTATCTCTACTAAACCTGTTGCACTCCACCTCCACTGTCCATTCCACCATCTCGTTAGTCTCTATCTCTACTGAATAACTTGCACTCCACCTCCACTGTCCATTCCACCATCTCGTTAGTCTCTATCTCTACTGAATAACCTGCACTGCACCTCCACTGTCCATTCCACCATCTCATTAGTCTCTATCTCTACTGAATAACCTGCACTGCACCTCCACTGTCCATTCCACCATCTCGTTAGTCTCTATCTCTACTGAATAACCTGCACTGCACCTCCACTGTCCATTCCACCATCTCGTTAGTCTCTATCTCTACTGAATAACCTGCACTGCACCTCCACTGTCCATTCCACCATCTCGTTAGTCTCTATCTCTACTGAATAACCTGCACTGCACCTCCACTGTCCATTCCACCATCTCGTTAGTCTCTATCTCTACTGAATAACCTGCACTGCACCTCCACTGTCCATTCCACCATCTCGTTAGTCTCTATCTCTACTGAATAACCTGCACTGCACCTCCACTGTCCATTCCACCATCTCGTTAGTCTCTATCTCTACTGAATAACCTGCACCACGCCACTGTCCATTCCACCATCTCGTTAGTCTCTATCTCTACTGAATAACCTGCACTCCACCTCCACTGTCCATTCCACCATCTCATTAGTCTCTATCTCTACTGAATAACCTGCACTCCACCTCCACTGTCCATTCCACCATCTCGTTAGTCTCTATCTCTACTGAATAACCTGCACTCCACCTCCACTGTCCATTCCACCATCTCATTAGTCTCTATCTCTACTGAATAACCTGCACTCCACCTCCACTGTCCATTCCACCATCTCATTAGTCTCTATCTCTACTGAATAACCTGCACTCCACCTCCACTGTCCATTCCACCATCTCATTAGTCTCTATCTCTACTGAATAACCTGCACTGCACCTCCACTGTCCATTCCACCATCTCGTTAGTCTCTATCTCTACTGAATAACCTGCACCACGCCACTGTCCATTCCACCATCTCGTTAGTCTCTATCTCTACTGAATAACCTGCACTCCACCTCCACTGTCCATTCCACCATCTCATTAGTCTCTATCTCTACTGAATAACCTGCACTCCACCTCCACTGTCCATTCCACCATCTCGTTTGTCTCTATCTCTACTGAATAACCTGCACTGCACCTCCACTGTCCATTCCACCATCTCCGTTAGTCTCTATCTCTACTGAATAACCTGCACCACGCCACTGTCCATTCCACCATCTCGTTAGTCTCTATCTCTACTGAATAACCTGCACTCCACCTCCACTGTCCATTCCACCATCTCATTAGTCTCTATCTCTACTGAATAACCTGCACTCCACCTCCACTGTCCATTCCACCATCTCGTTAGTCTCTATCTCTACTGAATAACCTGCACTCCACCATCTCATTAGTCTCTATCTCTACTGAATAACCTGCACTCCACCTCCACTGTCCATTCCACCATCTCATTAGTCTCTATCTCTACTGAATAACCTGCACCACGCCACTGTCCATTCCACCATCTCGTTAGTCTCTATCTCTACTGAATAACCTGCACTCCACCTCCACTGTCCATTCCACCATCTCGTTAGTCTCTATCTCTACTGAATAACCTGCACTGCACCTCCACTGTCCATTCCACCATCTCATTAGTCTCTATCTCTACTGAATAACCTGCACTGCACCTCCACTGTCCATTCCACCATCTCGTTAGTCTCTATCTCTACTGAATAACCTGCACTGCACCTCCACTGTCCATTCCACCATCTCGTTAGTCTCTATCTCTACTGAATAACCTGCACTGCACCTCCACTGTCCATTCCACCATCTCGTTAGTCTCTATCTCTACTGAATAACCTGCACTGCACCTCCACTGTCCATTCCACCATCTCGTTAGTCTCTATCTCTACTGAATAACCTGCACTGCACCTCCACTGTCCATTCCACCATCTCGTTAGTCTCTATCTCTACTGAATAACCTGCACTGCACCTCCACTGTCCATTCCACCATCTCGTTAGTCTCTATCTCTACTGAATAACCTGCACCACGCCACTGTCCATTCCACCATCTCGTTAGTCTCTATCTCTACTGAATAACCTGCACTCCACCTCCACTGTCCATTCCACCATCTCATTAGTCTCTATCTCTACTGAATAACCTGCACTCCACCTCCACTGTCCATTCCACCATCTCGTTAGTCTCTATCTCTACTGAATAACCTGCACTCCACCTCCACTGTCCATTCCACCATCTCATTAGTCTCTATCTCTACTGAATAACCTGCACTCCACCTCCACTGTCCATTCCACCATCTCATTAGTCTCTATCTCTACTGAATAACCTGCACTCCACCTCCACTGTCCATTCCACCATCTCATTAGTCTCTATCTCTACTGAATAACCTGCACTGCACCTCCACTGTCCATTCCACCATCTCGTTAGTCTCTATCTCTACTGAATAACCTGCACCACGCCACTGTCCATTCCACCATCTCGTTAGTCTCTATCTCTACTGAATAACCTGCACTCCACCTCCACTGTCCATTCCACCATCTCATTAGTCTCTATCTCTACTGAATAACCTGCACTCCACCTCCACTGTCCATTCCACCATCTCGTTTGTCTCTATCTCTACTGAATAACCTGCACTGCACCTCCACTGTCCATTCCACCATCTCGTTAGTCTCTATCTCTACTGAATAACCTGCACCACGCCACTGTCCATTCCACCATCTCGTTAGTCTCTATCTCTACTGAATAACCTGCACTCCACCTCCACTGTCCATTCCACCATCTCATTAGTCTCTATCTCTACTGAATAACCTGCACTCCACCTCCACTGTCCATTCCACCATCTCGTTAGTCTCTATCTCTACTGAATAACCTGCACTCCACCATCTCATTAGTCTCTATCTCTACTGAATAACCTGCACTCCACCTCCACTGTCCATTCCACCATCTCATTAGTCTCTATCTCTACTGAATAACCTGCACCACGCCACTGTCCATTCCACCATCTCGTTAGTCTCTATCTCTACTGAATAACCTGCACTCCACCTCCACTGTCCATTCCACCATCTCATTAGTCTCTATCTCTACTGAATAACCTGCACTCCACCTCCACTGTCCATTCCACCATCTCGTTAGTCTCTATCTCTACTGAATAACCTGCACCACGCCACTGTCCATTCCACCATCTCGTTAGTCTCTATCTCTACTGAATAACCTGCACCACGCCACTGTCCATTCCACCATCTCGTTAGTCTCTATCTCTACTGAATAACCTGCACTCCACCTCCACTGTCCATTCCACCATCTCATTAGTCTCTATCTCTACTGAATAACCTGCACTCCACCTCCACTGTCCATTCCACCATCTCGTTAGTCTCTATCTCTACTGAATAACCTGCACTCCACCTCCACTGTCCATTCCACCATCTCATTAGTCTCTATCTCTACTGAATAACCTGCACTCCACCTCCACTGTCCATTCCACCATCTCATTAGTCTCTATCTCTACTGAATAACCTGCACTCCACCTCCACTGTCCATTCCACCATCTCATTAGTCTCTATCTCTACTGAATAACCTGCACTGCACCTCCACTGTCCATTCCACCATCTCGTTAGTCTCTATCTCTACTGAATAACCTGCACCACGCCACTGTCCATTCCACCATCTCGTTAGTCTCTATCTCTACTGAATAACCTGCACTCCACCTCCACTGTCCATTCCACCATCTCATTAGTCTCTATCTCTACTGAATAACCTGCACTCCACCTCCACTGTCCATTCCACCATCTCGTTATCTCTATTAGAATAACTCTATCTCTATCTCTACTGAATAACCTGCACTCCACCTCCACTGTCCATTCCACCATCTCATTAGTCTCTATCTCTACTGAATAACCTGCACTCCACCTCCACTGTCCATTCCACCATCTCATTAGTCTCTATCTCTACTGAATAACCTGCACTCCACCTCCACTGTCCATTCCACCATCTCATTAGTCTCTATCTCTACTGAATAACCTGCACTCCACCTCCACTGTCCATTCCACCATCTCGTTAGTCTCTATCTCTACTGAACAACCTGCACTGCACCTCCACTGTCCATTCCACCATCTCGTTAGTCTCTATCTCTACTGAATAACCTGCACCACGCCACTGTCCATTCCACCATCTCGTTAGTCTCTATCTCTACTGAATAACCTGCACTCCACCTCCACTGTCCATTCCACCATCTCATTAGTCTCTATCTCTACTGAATAACCTGCACTCCACCTCCACTGTCCATTCCACCATCTCGTTAGTCTCTATCTCTACTGAATAACCTGCACTGCACCTCCACTGTCCATTCCACCATCTCGTTAGTCTCTATCTCTACTGAATAACCTGCACCACGCCACTGTCCATTCCACCATCTCGTTAGTCTCTATCTCTACTGAATAACCTGCACTCCACCTCCACTGTCCATTCCACCATCTCATTAGTCTCTATCTCTACTGAATAACCTGCACTCCACCTCCACTGTCCATTCCACCATCTCGTTAGTCTCTATCTCTACTGAATAACCTGCACTCCACCATCTCATTAGTCTCTATCTCTACTGAATAACCTGCACTCCACCTCCACTGTCCATTCCACCATCTCATTAGTCTCTATCTCTACTGAATAACCTGCACCACGCCACTGTCCATTCCACCATCTCGTTAGTCTCTATCTCTACTGAATAACCTGCACTCCACCTCCACTGTCCATTCCACCATCTCGTTAGTCTCTATCTCTACTGAATAACCTGCACTGCACCTCCACTGTCCATTCCACCATCTCATTAGTCTCTATCTCTACTGAATAACCTGCACTGCACCTCCACTGTCCATTCCACCATCTCGTTAGTCTCTATCTCTACTGAATAACCTGCACTGCACCTCCACTGTCCATTCCACCATCTCGTTAGTCTCTATCTCTACTGAATAACCTGCACTGCACCTCCACTGTCCATTCCACCATCTCGTTAGTCTCTATCTCTACTGAATAACCTGCACTGCACCTCCACTGTCCATTCCACCATCTCGTTAGTCTCTATCTCTACTGAATAACCTGCACTGCACCTCCACTGTCCATTCCACCATCTCGTTAGTCTCTATCTCTACTGAATAACCTGCACTGCACCTCCACTGTCCATTCCACCATCTCGTTAGTCTCTATCTCTACTGAATAACCTGCACCACGCCACTGTCCATTCCACCATCTCGTTAGTCTCTATCTCTACTGAATAACCTGCACTCCACCTCCACTGTCCATTCCACCATCTCATTAGTCTCTATCTCTACTGAATAACCTGCACTCCACCTCCACTGTCCATTCCACCATCTCGTTAGTCTCTATCTCTACTGAATAACCTGCACTCCACCTCCACTGTCCATTCCACCATCTCATTAGTCTCTATCTCTACTGAATAACCTGCACTCCACCTCCACTGTCCATTCCACCATCTCATTAGTCTCTATCTCTACTGAATAACCTGCACTCCACCTCCACTGTCCATTCCACCATCTCATTAGTCTCTATCTCTACTGAATAACCTGCACTGCACCTCCACTGTCCATTCCACCATCTCGTTAGTCTCTATCTCTACTGAATAACCTGCACCACGCCACTGTCCATTCCACCATCTCGTTAGTCTCTATCTCTACTGAATAACCTGCACTCCACCTCCACTGTCCATTCCACCATCTCGTTAGTCTCTATCTCTACTGAACAACCTGCACTGCACCTCCACTGTCCATTCCACCATCTCGTTAGTCTCTATCTCTACTGAATAACCTGCACCACGCCACTGTCCATTCCACCATCTCGTTAGTCTCTATCTCTACTGAATAACCTGCACTCCACCTCCACTGTCCATTCCACCATCTCATTAGTCTCTATCTCTACTGAATAACCTGCACTCCACCTCCACTGTCCATTCCACCATCTCGTTTGTCTCTATCTCTACTGAATAACCTGCACTGCACCTCCACTGTCCATTCCACCATCTCGTTAGTCTCTATCTCTACTGAATAACCTGCACCACGCCACTGTCCATTCCACCATCTCATTAGTCTCTATCTCTACTGAATAACCTGCACTCCACCTCCACTGTCCATTCCACCATCTCATTAGTCTCTATCTCTACTGAATAACCTGCACTCCACCTCCACTGTCCATTCCACCATCTCGTTAGTCTCTATCTCTACTGAATAACCTGCACCACGCCACTGTCCATTCCACCATCTCATTAGTCTCTATCTCTACTGAATAACCTGCACTCCACCTCCACTGTCCATTCCACCATCTCGTTAGTCTCTATCTCTACTGAATAACCTGCACTCCACCTCCACTGTCCATTCCACCATCTCATTAGTCTCTATCTCTACTGAATAACCTGCACTCCACCTCCACTGTCCATTCCACCATCTCGTTAGTCTCTATCTCTACTGAATAACCTGCACTCCACCTCCACTGTCCATTCCACCATCTCATTAGTCTCTATCTCTACTGAATAACCTGCACTGCACCTCCACTGTCCATTCCACCATCTCGTTAGTCTCTATCTCTACTGAATAACCTGCACTGCACCTCCACTGTCCATTCCACCATCTCGTTAGTCTCTATCTCTACTGAATAACCTGCACTCCTCCACTGTCCATTCCACCATCTCGTTAGTCTCTATCTCTACTGAATAACCTGCACTGCACCTCCACTGTCCATTCCACCATCTCGTTAGTCTCTATCTCTACTGAATAACCTGCACTCACCTCCACTGTCCATTCCACCATCTCGTTAGTCTCTATCTCTACTGAATAACCTGCACTCCACCTCCACTGTCCATTCCACCATCTCGTTAGTCTCTATCTCTACTGAATAACCTGCACTCCACCTCCACTGTCCATTCCACCATCTCATTAGTCTCTATCTCTACTGAATAACCTGCACTCCACCTCCACTGTCCATTCCACCATCTCGTTAGTCTCTATCTCTACTGAATAACCTGCACTCCACCTCCACTGTCCATTCCACCATCTCATTAGTCTCTATCTCTACTGAATAACCTGCACTCCACCTCCACTGTCCATTCCACCATCTCATTAGTCTCTATCTCTACTGAATAACCTGCACTCCACCTCCACTGTCCATTCCACCATCTCATTAGTCTCTATCTCTACTGAATAACCTGCACTGCACCTCCACTGTCCATTCCACCATCTCGTTAGTCTCTATCTCTACTGAATAACCTGCACTCACCTCCACTGTCCATTCCACCATCTCGTTAGTCTCTATCTCTACTGAATAACCTGCACTCCACCTCCACTGTCCATTCCACCATCTCATTAGTCTCTATCTCTACTGAATAACCTGCACTGTCCATTCCACCATCTCGTTAATCTCTACTGAATAACCTGCACTCCACCTCCACTGTCCATTCCACCATCTCATTAGTCTCTATCTCTACTGAATAACCTGCACTCCACCTCCACTGTCCATTCCACCATCTCGTTAGTCTCTATCTCTACTGAATAACCTGCACTCCACCTCCACTGTCCATTCCACCATCTCATTAGTCTCTATCTCTACTGAATAACCTGCACTCCACCTCCACTGTCCATTCCACCATCTCATTAGTCTCTATCTCTACTGAATAACCTGCACTCCACCTCCACTGTCCATTCCACCATCTCGTTAGTCTCTATCTCTACTGAATAACCTGCACTCCACCATCTCATTAGTCTCTATCTCTACTGAATAACCTGTCCACCTCCACTGTCCATTCCACCATCTCATTAGTCTCTATCTCTACTGAATAACCTGCACCTCCACTGTCCATTCCACCATCTGTCCATTCCACCATCTCGTTAGTCTCTATCTCTACTGAATAACCTGCACTCCACCTCCACTGTCCATTCCACCATCTCATTAGTCTCTATCTCTACTGAATAACCTGCACTCCACCTCCACTGTCCATTCCACCATCTCGTTAGTCTCTATCTCTACTGAATAACCTGCACTGCACCTCCACTGTCCATTCCACCATCTCGTTAGTCTCTATCTCTACTGAATAACCTGCACCACGCCACTGTCCATTCCACCATCTCGTTAGTCTCTATCTCTACTGAATAACCTGCACTCCACCTCCACTGTCCATTCCACCATCTCATTAGTCTCTATCTCTACTGAATAACCTGCACTCCACCTCCACTGTCCATTCCACCATCTCGTTAGTCTCTATCTCTACTGAATAACCTGCACTCCACCTCCACTGTCCATTCCACCATCTCATTAGTCTCTATCTCTACTGAATAACCTGCACTCCACCTCCACTGTCCATTCCACCATCTCATTAGTCTCTATCTCTACTGAATAACCTGCACTCCACCTCCACTGTCCATTCCACCATCTCATTAGTCTCTATCTCTACTGAATAACCTGCACTCCACCTCCACTGTCCATTCCACCATCTCGTTAGTCTCTATCTCTACTGAATAACCTGCACCACCTCCACTGTCCATTCCACCATCTCGTTAGTCTCTATCTCTACTGAATAACCTGCACTCCACCTCCACTGTCCATTCCACCATCTCATTAGTCTCTATCTCTACTGAATAACCTGCACTCCACCTCCACTGTCCATTCCACCATCTCGTTAGTCTCTATCTCTACTGAATAACCTGCACTCCACCTCCACTGTCCATTCCACCATCTCATTAGTCTCTATCTCTACTGAATAACCTGCACTCCACCTCCACTGTCCATTCCACCATCTCATTAGTCTCTATCTCTACTGAATAACCTGCACTCCACCTCCACTGTCCATTCCACCATCTCATTAGTCTCTATCTCTACTGAATAACCTGCACTCCACCTCCACTGTCCATTCCACCATCTCGTTAGTCTCTATCTCTACTGAATAACCTGCACTCCACCTCCACTGTCCATTCCACCATCTCGTTAGTCTCTATCTCTACTGAATAACCTGCACTCCACCTCCACTGTCCATTCCACCATCTCATTAGTCTCTATCTCTACTGAATAACCTGCACTCCACCTCCACTGTCCATTCCACCATCTCATTAGTCTCTCTATCTCTACTGAATAACCTGCACTCCACCTCCACTGTCCATTCCACCATCTCATTAGTCTCTATCTCTACTGAATAACCTGCACTCCACCTCCACTGTCCATTCCACCATCTCATTAGTCTCTATCTCTACTGAATAACCTGCACTCCACCTCCACTGTCCATTCCACCATCTCATTAGTCTCTATCTCTACTGAATAACCTGCACTCCACCTCCACTGTCCATTCCACCATCTCATTAGTCTCTATCTGAATAACCTGCACTCCACCTCCACTGTCCATTCCACCATCTCATTAGTCTCTATCTCTACTGAATAACCTGCACTCCACCTCCACTGTCCATTCCACCATCTCGTTAGTCTCTATCTCTACTGAATAACCTGCACCATCTCATTAGTCTCTATCTCTACTGAATAACCTGCACTCCACCCTCCACTGTCCATTCCACCATCTCATTAGTCTCTATCTCTACTGAATAACCTGCACTCACCTCCACTGTCCATTCCACCATCTCGTTAGTCTCTATCTCTACTGAATAACCTGCACTCCACCACTGTCCATTCCACCATCTCATTAGTCTCTATCTCTACTGAATAACCTGCACTCCACCTCCACTGTCCATTCCACCATCTCGTTAGTCTCTATCTCTACTGAATAACCTGCACTCACCTCCACTGTCCATTCCACCATCTCGTTAGTCTCTATCTCTACTGAATAACCTGCACCACGCCACTGTCCATTCCACCATCTCGTTAGTCTCTATCTCTACTGAATAACCTGCACTCCACCTCCACTGTCCATTCCACCATCTCATTAGTCTCTATCTCTACTGAATAACCTGCACTCCACCTCCACTGTCCATTCCACCATCTCGTTAGTCTCTATCTCTACTGAATAACCTGCACTCCACCTCCACTGTCCATTCCACCATCTCATTAGTCTCTATCTCTACTGAATAACCTGCACTCCACCTCCACTGTCCATTCCACCATCTCATTAGTCTCTATCTCTACTGAATAACCTGCACTCCACCTCCACTGTCCATTCCACCATCTCGTTAGTCTCTATCTCTACTGAATAACCTGCACTCCACCTCCACTGTCCATTCCACCATCTCGTTAGTCTCTATCTCTACTGAATAACCTGCACTCCACCTCCACTGTCCATTCCACCATCTCGTTAGTCTCTATCTCTACTGAATAACCTGCACTCCACCTCCACTGTCCATTCCACCATCTCGTTAGTCTCTATCTCTACTGAATAACCTGCACTCCACCTCCACTGTCCATTCCACCATCTCACTCCACCTCCACTTCCATTCCACCATCTCGTCTCTATCTCTACTGAATAACCTGCACTCCACCTCCACTGTCCATTCCACCATCTCATTAGTCTCTATCTCTACTGAATAACCTGCACTCCACCTCCACTGTCCATTCCACCATCTCATTAGTCTCTATCTCTACTGAATAACCTGCACTCCACCTCCACTGTCCATTCCACCATCTCGTTAGTCTCTATCTCTACTGAATAACCTGCACTCCACCATCCACTAGTCCATTCTACTGAATAACCTGCATCTCCACTGTCCATTCCACCATCTCATTAGTCTCTATCTCTACTGAATAACCTGCACTCACCTCCACTGTCCATTCCACCATCTCGTTAGTCTCTATCTCTACTGAATAACCTGCACTCACCTCCACTGTCCATTCCACCATCTCATTAGTCTCTATCTCTACTGAATAACCTGCACTCCACCTCCACTGTCCATTCCACCATCTCGTTAGTCTCTATCTCTACTGAATAACCTGCACTGCACCTCCACTGTCCATTCCACCATCTCGTTAGTCTCTATCTCTACTGAATAACCTGCACCACGCCACTTCCATTCCACCATCTCGTTAGTCTCTATCTCTACTGAATAACCTGCACTCCACCTCCACTGTCCATTCCACCATCTCATTAGTCTCTATCTCTACTGAATAACCTGCACTCCACCTCCACTGTCCATTCCACCATCTCGTTAGTCTCTATCTCTACTGAATAACCTGCACTCCACCTCCACTGTCCATTCCACCATCTCATTAGTCTCTATCTCTACTGAATAACCTGCACTCCACCTCCACTGTCCATTCCACCATCTCGTTAGTCTCTATCTCTACTGAATAACCTGCACTCCACCTCCACTGTCCATTCCACCATCTCATTAGTCTCTATCTCTACTGAATAACCTGCACTGCACCTCCACTGTCCATTCCACCATCTCGTTAGTCTCTATCTCTACTGAATAACCTGCACCACGCCACTGTCCATTCCACCATCTCGTTAGTCTCTATCTCTACTGAATAACCTGCACTCCACCTCCACTGTCCATTCCACCATCTCATTAGTCTCTATCTCTACTGAATAACCTGCACTCCACCTCCACTGTCCATTCCACCATCTCGTTAGTCTCTATCTCTACTGAATAACCTGCACTCCACCATCTCATTAGTCTCTATCTCTACTGAATAACCTGCACTCCACCTCCACTGTCCATTCCACCATCTCATTAGTCTCTATCTCTACTGAATAACCTGCACTCCACCTCCACTGTCCATTCCACCATCTCATTAGTCTCTATCTCTACTGAATAACCTGCACTCCACCTCCACTGTCCATTCCACCATCTCATTAGTCTCTATCTCTACTGAATAACCTGCACTCCACCTCCACTGTCCATTCCACCATCTCATTAGTCTCTATCTCTACTGAATAACCTGCACTGCACCTCCACTGTCCATTCCACCATCTCGTTAGTCTCTATCTCTACTGAATAACCTGCACTGCACCTCCACTGTCCATTCCACCATCTCGTTAGTCTCTATCTCTACTGAATAACCTGCACTCCACCTCCACTGTCCATTCCACCATCTCATTAGTCTCTATCTCTACTGAATAACCTGCACTCCACCTCCACTGTCCATTCCACCATCTCGTTAGTCTCTATCTCTACTGAACAACCTGCACTGCACCTCCACTGTCCATTCCACCATCTCGTTAGTCTCTATCTCTACTGAATAACCTGCACTCACCTCCACTGTCCATTCCACCATCTCGTTAGTCTCTATCTCTACTGAATAACCTGCACTCCACCTCCACTGTCCATTCCACCATCTCATTAGTCTCTATCTCTACTGAATAACCTGCACTCCACCTCCACTGTCCATTCCACCATCTCAGTCTCTATCTCTACTGAATAACCTCTCCACCATCTCTACTCTATCTCTAAATAACCTGCACTCCACCTCCACTGTCCATTCCACCATCTCATTAGTCTCTATCTCTACTGAATAACCTGCACTCACCTCCACTGTCCATTCCACCATCTCGTTAGTCTCTATCTCTACTGAATAACCTGCACTCCACCTCCACTGTCCATTCCACCATCTCATTAGTCTCTATCTCTACTGAATAACCTGCACTCCACCTCCACTGTCCATTCCACCATCTCATTAGTCTCTATCTCTACTGAATAACCTGCACTGCACCTCCACTGTCCATTCCACCATCTCGTTAGTCTCTATCTCTACTGAATAACCTGCACTCACCTCCACTGTCCATTCCACCATCTCGTTAGTCTCTATCTCTACTGAATAACCTGCACTCCACCTCCACTGTCCATTCCACCATCTCATTAGTCTCTATCTCTACTAAATAACCTGCACTCCACCTCCACTGTCCATTCCACCATCTCGTTAGTCTCTATCTCTACTGAATAACCTGCACTCCACCTCCACTGTCCATTCCACCATCTCATTAGTCTCTATCTCTACTGAATAACCTGCACTCCACCTCCACTGTCCATTCCACCATCTCATTAGTCTCTATCTCTACTGAATAACCTGCACTCCACCTCCACTGTCCATTCCACCATCTCATTAGTCTCTATCTCTACTGAATAACCTGCACTGCACCTCCACTGTCCATTCCACCATCTCATTAGTCTCTATCTCTACTAAATAACCTGCACTCCACCTCCACTGTCCATTCCACCATCTCGTTAGTCTCTATCTCTACTGAATAACCTGCACTCCACCTCCACTGTCCATTCCACCATCTCATTAGTCTCTATCTCTACTGAATAACCTGCACTCCACCTCCACTGTCCATTCCACCATCTCATTAGTCTCTATCTCTACTGAATAACCTGCACTCCACCTCCACTGTCCATTCCACCATCTCATTAGTCTCTATCTCTACTGAATAACCTGCACTGCACCTCCACTGTCCATTCCACCATCTCGTTAGTCTCTATCTCTACTAAATAACCTGCACTCCACCTCCACTGTCCATTCCACCATCTCATTAGTCTCTATCTCTACTGAATAACCTGCACTCCACCTCCACTGTCCATTCCACCATCTCATTAGTCTCTATCTCTACTGAATAACCTGCACTGCACCTCCACTGTCCATTCCACCATCTCGTTAGTCTCTATCTCTACTAAATAACCTGCACTCCACCTCCACTGTCCATTCCACCATCTCGTTAGTCTCTATCTCTACTGAATAACCTGCACTCCACCTCCACTGTCCATTCCACCATCTCATTAGTCTCTATCTCTACTAAATAACCTGCACTCCACCTCCACTGTCCATTCCACCATCTCGTTAGTCTCTATCTCTACTGAATAACCTGCACTGCACCTCCACTGTCCATTCCACCATCTCGTTAGTCTCTATCTCTACTGAATAACCTGCACTCACCTCCACTGTCCATTCCACCATCTCGTTAGTCTCTATCTCTACTGAATAACCTGCACTCCACCTCCACTGTCCATTCCACCATCTCATTAGTCTCTATCTCTACTGAATAACCTGCACTCCACCTCCACTGTCCATTCCACCATCTCGTTAGTCTCTATCTCTACTGAATAACCTGCACTGCACCTCCACCATCTCATTAGTCTCTATCTCTACTGAATAACCTGCACTCCACCTCCACTGTCCATTCCACCATCTCATTAGTCTCTATCTCTACTAAATAACCTGCACTCCACCTCCACTGTCCATTCCACCATCTCGTTAGTCTCTATCTCTACTGAATAACCTGCACTCCACCTCCACTGTCCATTCCACCATCTCGTTAGTCTCTATCTCTACTGAATAACCTGCACTGCACCTCCACTGTCCATTCCACCATCTCATTAGTCTCTATCTCTACTGAATAACCTGCACTGCACCTCCACTGTCCATTCCACCATCCCGTTAGTCTCTATCTCTACTGAATAACCTGCACTCCACCTCCACTGTCCATTCTACCATCTCGTTAGTCTCTATCTCTACTGAATAACCTGCACTGCACCTCCACTGTCCATTCCACCATCTCGTTAGTCTCTATCTCTACTAAACCTGCACTCCACCTCCACTGTCCATTCCACCATCTCATTAGTCTCTATCTCTACTGAATAACCTGCACCACTCCACTGTCCATTCTACCATCTCGTTAGTCTCTATCTCTACTGAATAACCTGCACTGCACCTCCACTGTCCATTCCACCATCTCGTTAGTCTCTATCTCTACTGAATAACCTGCACTCACCTCCACTGTCCATTCCACCATCTCGTTAGTCTCTATCTCTACTGAATAACCTGCACTCCACCTCCACTGTCCATTCCACCATCTCATTAGTCTCTATCTCTACTGAATAACCTGCACTGCACCTCCACTGTCCATTCCACCATCTCGTTAGTCTCTATCTCTACTGAATAACCTGCACTCCACCTCCACTGT
>NW_025745283.1:598343-608343 GCF_021184085.1 Oncorhynchus gorbuscha | reverse complement strand
AGAGAGAGAGATACAGAGAGATATACAGAGAGAGAGATACAGAGAGATATACAGAGAGATATACAGACAGATATACAGACAGATATACAGAGAGAGAGATACAGAGAGATACAGAGAGATACAGAGAGATACAGAGAGAAAGATACAGAGAGAGATACAGAGAGAGATACAGAGAGAGATACAGAGAGATACAGAGAGATACAAAGAGAGATACAGAGAGATATACAGAGAGATAGAGAGAGATACAGAGAGAGAAATATACAGAGAGAGATACCGAGAGAGATACAGAGAGAGATACAGAGATAGATACAGAGAGAGATACAGAGAGAGAGAGAGATACAGAGAGATACAGACAGATACAGAGAGAGATACAGAGAGAGATACAGATAGAGATACAGAGAGAGATTACATAGAGAGAGATACAGAGAAAGAGAGAGAGAGAGAGATACAGAGAGAGAGATATACAGAGAGAGATACAGAGAGATATACAGAGAGAGAAATATACAGAGAGAGATACAGAGAGAGATACAGAGAGAGATACAGAGATAGATACAGAGAGAGATACAGAGAGAGAGAGAGAGATACAGAGAGATACAGACAGATACAGAGAGAGAGAGAGAGATACAGAGAGAGATACAGATAGAGATACAGAGAGAGATTACATAGAGAGAGATACAGAGAAAGAGAGAGAGAGAGAGATACAGAGAGAGAGAGATACAGAGAGAGATACAGAGAGAGATACAGAGAGAGATACACAGAGAGAGAGATACAGAGAAAGAGAGAGAGAGATACAATGGACAGCCACTTACAGGCAACCTGTACTTCAGTGCTGCTCTGCATGATGGCTCCTACTCTGTTCCTGACGATGCATCTGTAGAAACCAGCATGGGAGCGGTCCAGAGATGGGATCAGGTACCTAACGGATGAACACACACATGAACATACACACACACAAACACATAAACATACACACAAACACACAAACACATAAACACCGGGCACAGCTATTAGTCATAGTCAATACTTACTACTGTGATGGACACATAGTTTGGGCTTTGTCGTCAACGTACAGAAGTAACTACTAGTAACTTCTGTAAGTAACTACTAGAAACTAAAGTAAGTAAAAGAAGTAAGTAACTACTAGTAACTGAAGTAAGTAACTACTAGTAACTGAAGTAAGTAACTACTAGTAACTGAAGTAAGTAACTACTAGTAACTGAAGTAAGTAACTACTAGTAACTGAAGTAAGTAACTACTAGTAACTGAAGTAAGTAACTACTAGTAACTGAAGTAAGTAACTACTAGTAACTGAAGTAAGTAACTACTAGTAACAGAAGTAACTACTAGTAACAGAAGTAAGTAACTACTAGTAACAGAAGTAACTACTAGTAACTGAAGTAAGTAACTACTAGTAACTGAAGTAAGTAACTACTAGTAACTGAAGTAAGTAACTACTAGTAACTGAAGTAACTGCTAGTAACTTAAGTAACTGAAGTAAGTAACTGAAGTAAATAACTGAAGTAAGTAACTGAAGTAAGGGGTTAGAGCGTTGGGCGAGCAACCGAAAGGTTGCTGGATCGAATCCCCAAGCTTACAAGGTAAAAATCTGTCATTCTACCCCTGAACAAGGCAGTTAACCCACTGTTCCCCGGTAGGCCGTCATTGTAAATAAGAATTTGTTCTTAACTGACTTGCCTAGTTAAAGGTTACATTTTTTAAAAGTAAGTAACTGGAGTAAGTAATCAAAAGGAGGACCTTTTTACTGAAAAATATGTTTGTTTTCTATGATTGTGTTTTGCTTTTCATGTATTGATGTGAACATTGATGTGAATCGTGATGTGGATAGTCATGTGAATAGTGATGTGACTAGTGATGTGGACATTGATGTGAACATTGATGTGAATCATGATGTGAATCGTGATGTGGACATTGATGTGAATCGTGATGTGGACATTGATGTGACTAGTGATGTGTTTAGTGTATATTGAGCTGTATTGATTTGAATAGTGATGTGTTTAGTGTATATTGAGGTGTATACTGGGTCATCTATGAAAGAGACCTTGGACTCAGCATAACTCGCTGTTGAAATAAAATATATAAAACTATACATCCAGGGGCTAACAGCTAATGTCACTTAACTCTCTCTCTCTCTCTCTCTCTCTCTCTCTCTCTCTCTCTCTCTCTCTCTCTCTCTCACATAGGTAATATTAATATTATCTATGTGAACGTCACTCATACCGGTTGACACAAAGACAGAAGGTACTTTCACACGTGAGGATACTCAGCACACACAGAGGCATGCAAATATACATCATCTCTCTCTCTCTCTCTCTCTCTCTCTCTCTCTCTCTCTCTCTCTCTCTCTCTCTCTCTCTCTCTCTCTCTCACATAGGTAATATTAATATTATCTATGTGAACGTCACTCATACCGGTTGACACAAAGACAGAAGGTACACACACACTTTCACACGTGAGGATACGATCTGCAGCACACACAGAGGCATGCAAATATACATCATGTATCTCTCTCTCTCTCTCTCTCTCTCTCTCTCTCTCTCGTTATGAATGCCTACAAGCTAAAAGTGCTGGGGTAAATGAACCAGACTTCTCTGCCAGTCAAAAGGGTCATCATTGAAAATGATTGAGGACTATTTTGGCGATGAGGTGGGTAGCTAATGGATATAACCTGAGCAGTGCCAGTGGTCATTCACACTTTGGGTAATTTGGCCTGAGGGCAAATCAAATAAAATCAAATTGTATATATATTGAACCATATTTAGCAGATGGTATTGGGGGTGTAGTGAAATACCTGTGTTCCTAGCTCCGACAGTGCAGTAATATCTAACAATACACACATCTAAAAGTAAAAGAATGGAAATAAGAATGAGCAATGTCGGAGTGGCATTGACTAAAATATAGTAGAATAGAATACAGTATATATACTAAGAAATGTCCTTATTTTTAGAAGAAAATCACATGTCTTTGTCCATGAAAATAAAAACGTCAAATTGATCAGAAATACAGTGTAGACATTGTTAATATTGAAAATGACATTTGTAGCTGGAAACGGCTGATTTTTAATGGAATATCTAAATAGGCATTCAGAGACAACCGTCACTCCTCTGTTCCAACGGCACGTTGTGTTAAACAATACAAGTTTATCATTTTAAATGGCTAATTGATCATTAGAAAACCATTTTGTATATATATTGTACCAACAAGGACATTTCTAAGTGACCCCAAACTTTTGAATGGTAGTGTACATATGAGATCAATTAAGCAGTATGTGAACATTATTAAAGTGGGTAGAGTTCCATTATTAAAGTGGCCAGTGATTCCAAGTCTATAGAACAGCAGCCTCTAAGTTGCAGGTTGAGTAACCGGGTGGAAGCCGGCTAGTGGTGGCTGTTTAACAGTCTGATGGCCTTGTGAGATTTTTCAGTCTCTCGGACCCCCCTGCTTTGATGCACCTGTACTGACCTCGCCTTCTGGATGATAGCGGGGTGAACAGGCAGTGGCTCGGGTGGTTGATGTCCTTGATGATCTTTTTGGCCATCCTGTGACATCGGGTCCTGTAGGTTTCCTGGATGGCAGGTATTTGCCTCCGGTGAAGCTTTGGGCAGACTGCACCACCCTTTGGAAAGCCCTGTGGTTGCGGGCGGTGCAGTTGTCGTACCGGGCAGTAAAAGATTCTGAGGGTTTTAGGGGCCAAGACGAATTTATTCAGCCTCGCTGTCTGTGTGGGTCTTAAAACTTTCCACCTTCTCCACTGAGGTCCCGTCGATGCTCTCTGCTGTTTCCTGAAGTCCACGATCATGTCTTTTGTTTTGTTGACGTTGAGTGAGAGGTTATTTTCCTGACACCACACTCCCAGGGCCCCCTGTAGGCTGTCTCGTCATTGTTGGTAATCAGGCCTACTACTGTTGTGTTGTCTGCAAACTTAGTGATTGAGTTGGAGGCGTACATGCCCACGCAGTCGTGGGTGAACAGGGAGTACAGGAGGGGGCTGAACACGCACCCTTGTGGGGCCCCAGTGTTGAGGATCAGCGAAGTGGAGGTGTTGTTTCCTACCTTCACCACTTGGGGGCGGCCCATCAGGAAGTCCAGCACCCAGTTGCACAGGGTGGGGTTCAGAATGAACATCATTGTTACGTAGGTATTCCTCTTGTCCAGACGGGACAGGGCAGTGTGCAGTGCGATGGCGATGGCATCATCTGTGGACAGAGCCCAACCCTTTGACTGATAGGAGTCACTAAGCAGCCACTGTTAGACCCACGATCCCTCAGGAGGAGTGGCATCACATTAACACTGGCTACGTCCCAATTGGCACCCTATTCCCTTCATAGTGCACTACGTTTGACCAAGGCCCATAGGGAATGCCATTTGGGATGCATCCACTGGTCTGTACTGTAGGTTATTCACTCCATAACTCCAGGCTCTCCAGACAGAGGGCCATTTCTGTTAAATGATGTGTAGGAGTTAAATCCTCTGAGATTTAGCTGGCTGGCTGGCTGGCTGGCTGGCTGACTGGCTGACTGGCTGGCTGGCTGTGTCCCAGTCATTTAATTGGCCTGATTAATAAAGCTTTGCAGTGAGAAGTTTCTGTCTGTGTGTGTCGCTATGCAGTGCTATTGGAGTGGAGCTGGTTCTGTGTGTCGCTATGCAGTGCTATTGGAGTGGAGCTGGTTCTGTGTGTAGCTATGCAGTGCTATTGGAGTGGAGCTGGTTCTGTGTGTAGCTATGCAGTGCTATTGGAGTGGAGCTGGTTCTGTGTGTCGCTATGCAGTGCTATTGGAGTGGAGCTGGTTCTGTGTGTCGCTATGCAGTGCTATTGGAGTGGAGCTGGTTCTGTGTGTCGCTATGCAGTGCTATTGGAGTGGAGCTGGTTCTGTGTGTTGCTATGCAGTGCTATTGGAGTGGAGCTGGTTCTGTGTGTTGCTATGCAGTGCTATTGGAGTGGAGCTGGTTCTGTGTGGTGCTATGCAGTGTTATTGGCGTGGAGTTGGTTCTGTGTGTTGCTATGCAGTGTTATTGGCGTGGAGTTGGTTCTGTGTCTTGCTATTGGAGGTGGAGGGTGTCATTTGAGGCTCAGATTAGAAGAGCAACACACCCACCATGCTGGCCAATGAAATTGGTTTTGCTGTCTCAATACTGTGAACGTGACATTATTGTTGCTATGGTAAACCATGGGTAAAGTAAAGTAGTATCTCAACGAAGTAAACATCATTCACCCTGTAGCTGTGACATTACTGTTGCTATGGTAAACCATGGGTAAAGTAAAATAGTATCTCAACGAAGTAAACATCATTCACCCTGTAGCTGTGACGTTACTGTTGCTATGGTAAACCATGGGTAAAGTAAAATAGTATCTCAACGAAGTAAACATCATTCACCCTGTAGCTGTGACATTACTGTTGCTATGGTAAACCATGGGTAAAGTAGTATCTCAACGAAGTAAACATCATTCACCCTGTAGCTGTGACGTTACTGTTGCTATGGTAAACCATGGCTAAAGTAAAGTAGTATCTCAACGAAGTAAACATCATTCACCCTGTAGCTGTGACGTTACTGTTGCTATGGTAAACCATGGGTAAAGTAAAATAGTATCTCAACGAAGTAAACATCATTCACCCTGTAGCTGTGACATTACTGTTGCTAAAACCATGGCTAAAGTAGTATCTCAACGAAGTAAACATCATTCACCCTGTAGCTGTGACATTACTGTTGCTATGGTAAACCATGGTTAAAGTAAAGTAAAATTTCAACAAAGTAAACATCATTCACCCTGTAGCTGTGACATTATTGTTGCTATGGTAAACCATGGGTAAAGTAGTATCTCAACTAAGTAAACATCATTCATTATTGTTGCCCTGTAACTGTGACATTACTGTTGTTATGGAAAACCATGGGTAAAGTAAAGTAGTATCTCAACGAAATAAACATCGTTCAACTGCAACCATGACGACAAACAAACACAAAAACATACTGAAAGAAAAAAATATATTTAATTTATTTCATGGACTTTAAAAGACTAGAGGGAAGTTTACACACAAATTGTAACAGAATCAAAAATCAGAATGAATGTGTTGTGGAACAGAAATCAAACTGTCATCTGTTAATGGTAATGTGACCACTCTGTAACTGAATACAGGCACAGGAAGGTGTTTTAAATCAGAATAAATGACCCCCCACCCCTACCTCCTTTAGAAACAAGACAGGATATCTCCAGGGAGATACAGAGACACATTTTTCCTGAATAAATCCATAAAATTGTGTTAGGAAATGAATAAAAATGGAAAACAAGAGAAGCATTAGTCCCAACTAAATGGCCCTAAGAGTCCCTGTGTAGAACAGTAATTACAGAAGATGAATAACAGGGGGATATTTAGAGCGTCAACCTGCCTGTTAGTTAACTCTCTCCTTAGTAACACACCTCAAACTGCCTGTTAGTTAACTCTCCCCTTAGTAACACACCTCAACCTACCTGTTAGTTAACTCTCCCCTTAGTAACACACCTCAGCCTGCCTGTTAGTTAACTCTCCCCTTAGTAACACAACACAACCTGCCTGTTAGTTAACTCTCCCCTTAGTAACACACCTCAGCCTGCCTGTTAGTTAACTCTCCCCTAGTAACACACCTCAACCTACCTGTTAGTTAACTCTCCCCTTAGTAACACACCTCAACCTGCCTGTTAGTTAACTCTCCCCTTAGTAACACACCTCAACCTGCCTGTTAGTTAACTCTCCCCTTAGTAACACACCTCAACCTATCTGTTAGTTAACTCTCCCAACCTTAGTAACACACCTCAACATGCCTGTTAGTTAACTCTCCCATACCTTAGTAACACACCTCAACATGCTCTGTTAGTTAACTCTCCCAAATTATGTCTTAGTAACACACCTCAACATGCTCTGTTAGTTAACTCTCCCCCTTAGTAACACACCTCAACCTACCTGTTAGTTAACTCTCCCCTTAGTAACACACCTCAACCTGCCTGTTAGTTAACTCTCCCCTTAGTAACACACCTCAACATGCCTGTTAGTTAACTCTCCCCTTAGTAACACACCTCAACCTACCTGTTAGTTAACTCTCCCCTTAGTAACACACCTCAGCCTACCTGTTAGTTAACTCTCCCCTTAGTAACACACCTCAACCTACCTGTTAGTTAACTCTCCCTTAGTAACACACCTCAACATGCCCTGTTAGTTAACTTGATTCTATTTCTCCGAGTTTGGGCATGAACTAAACGGCTAGCAAAAGTAGCTAATTGGATCATTATGTGACAGCATTCTGATGAAAGATCAAAAAAGGTAAGGGAATATTTATGATGTAATTTCTATCTTTGGCTGGGAAAAATGGCTGTGTTTTTTTGGGGATTTGGTGATCCTTAGTAACACACCTCAACCTACCTGTTAGTTAACGCTCCCTTAGTAACACACCTCAACCTACCTGTTAGTTAACTCTCCCCTTAGTAACACACCTCAACCTACCTGTTAGTTAACTCTCCCAAACAGTTAGTAACACACCTCAACCTACCTGTTAGTTAACGTTTACTCCCTTAGTAACACACCTCAACCTACCTGTTAGTTAACTCTCCCATGTCTTAGTAACACACCTCAACCTACCTGTTAGTTAACTCTCCCCTTAGTAACACACCTCAGCCTGCCTGTTAGTTAACGCTCCCTTAGTAACACACCTCAACCTACCTGTTAGTTAACTCTCCCCTTAGTAACACACCTCAACCTACCTGTTAGTTAACTCTCCCCTTAGTGACACACCTCAACATGCTCTGTTAGTTAACTCTCCCCTTAGTGACATGCCTCAACCCTTACCAGTTAATTAACTCTCCCATTAGTGACATGCCACAACCCTTACCAGTTAATTGACAACCAAACAAACCAAAACAAAGGCAAAGTCTTCTCATGCTTTGTTGATTTCAAAAAAGCCTTCGACTCAATCTGGCATGAGGGTCTGCTATACAAACTGATGGAAAGTGGTGTTGGGGGTAAAACATATGACATTCTAAAAAACATGTACACAAACAACAAGTGTGCGGTTAAAATTGGCAAAAAACACACACATTTCTTCACACAGGGTCGTGGGGTTAGACAGGGATGCAGCTTAAGCCCCACCCTCTTCAACATATATATCAACGAATTTGCGCGGGCACTAGAAAAGTCTGCAGCACCCGGCCTCCCCCTGTGTCACGCCTTGGTCATTGTATTTTGTGTTTTTGGTATATGTTTGGGTAGGCCAGGGTGTGACATGGGTTTATATGTTGTGTTTCGTATTGGGGTTTGTATTAATTGGGATTGTGTATGATTAGGGGTGTGTCTAGTTAGGCTTGGCTGCCTGAGGCGATTCCCAATTGGAGTCAGGTGATTCTCGTTGTCTCGGATTGGGAACCGTATTTAGGTAGCCTGAGTTCGTTGTATTTTGTGGGTGTTTGTTCCTGTCTCTGTGTAGTGTTCACCAGATAGGCTGTAATTAGTTCACGTTCCGTTTGTTGTTTTCTTCTTCAGTTATTTCATGTACCGCATTTATCTTCATTAAAGTCATGAGTAACCTACACGCTGCATTTCGGTCTGACTCTCTTCATACAACAGACGAACGACGTTACACCCTGCTAGAATCCGAAGTCAAATGTCTGCTGTTTGCTGATGATCTGGTGCTTCTGTCACCAACCAAGGAGGGCCTACAGCAGCACCTAGATCTTATGCACAGATTCTGTCAGACCTGGGCCCTGACAGTAAATCTCAGTAAGACCAAAATAATGGTGTTCCAAAAAAGGTCCAGTCACCAGGACCACAAATACAAATTCCATCTAGACACTGTTGCCCTAGAGCACACAAAAACTATACATACCTTGGCCTAAACATCAGCGCCACAGGTAACTTCCACAAAGCTGTGAACGATCTGAGAGACAAGGCAAGAAGGGCATTCTATGCCATCAAAAGAAACATAAATTTCAACATACCAATTAGGATTTGGCTAAAAATACTTGAATCAGTCATAGAGCCCATTGCCCTTTATGGTTGTGACGTCTGGGGTCTGTTCACCAACCAAGACTTCACAAAATGGGACAAACACCAAATTGAGACTCTGCACGCAGAATTCTGGAAAAATAAATAAAATAAAACACCAAATAATGCCTGCAGAGCAGAATTAGGCCGATACCCACTAATTATCAAAATCCAGAAAAGAGCCATTAAATTCTACAACCACCTAAAAGGAAGCGATTCACAAACCTTCCATAACAAAGCAATCACCTACAGAGAGATGAACCTGGAGAAGAGTCCCCTAAGCAAGCTGGTCCTGAGGCTCTGTTCACAAACACAAACACACCCTACAGAGCCCCAGGACAACAGCACAATTAGACCCAACCAAATCATGAGAAAACAAAAAGATAATTACTTGACACATTGGAAAGAATTAACAAAAAAACAGAGCAAACTAGAATGCTATTTGGCCCTACACAGAGAGTACACAGCGGCAGAATACCTGACCACTGTGACTGACCCAAAATTAAGGAAAGCTTTGACTATGTACAGATTCAGTGAGCATAGCCTTGCTATTGAGAAAGGCCGCCGTAGGCAGACATGGCTCTCAAGAGAAGACAGGCTATGTGCTCACTGCCCACAAAATGAGGTGGAAACTGAGCTGCACTTCCTAACCTCCTGCCCAATGTATGACCATATTAGAGATACATATTTCCCCCAGATCACACAGATCCACAAAGAATTCGAAAACAAATCCAATTTTGAAAAACTCCCATATCTACTGGGTGAAATTCCACAGTGTGCCATCACAGCAGCAAGATTAGTAACACTCTCCCTTAGTAACACCCCTCAGCCTGGCCTGTTAGTTAACTGTGGATATACATGTATATCTGGAGATAGAGCTGAACCTGGAGATAGATCTGGACATAGATCTGAACTTGGAGATATATCTGAACCTGGAGATATATCTGACCCTGGAGATATATCTGAACCTGGAGATA